>NC_070597.1:17585377-17882877 GCF_027409825.1 Scomber japonicus
CCTGTAATGATTATGTCTTTTTTTCTGTAACTGTAACAGAATACAGACTTCACCTTTTTTGTATCCTTATTACCGCCATTACATGTATTCCTTTACTCACCAAGCCTGATGATTCCAGTGCTGATTCCAGTATCTTTGATAACAATGTTTAAATCTTTTAGGGTAGATGTTTCTTATATTCAAGGATATACTGTTTGAACATTTTGGCTCTATCTCACCTTTAACTTTGTCCCCTTTGTTGAGTGAGAGCTCTCTGTCTCCCATAGCAGAATGGGCACGTGTGGCTATATACACCCGACCTGGCACTGCACTGTACATACGCTTCATCTGACCTCCCCCGCTGCCTGCTGAGGTCGCACTACAGTGTAAGAAAAAATGAGGGAGACAGAGAGAGAGAGAGAGAGAGAGAGAGACAGAGATAGAGTATGTTACAATAGAGTCAGATAAGACTGTGTTGCACACCGTGTGAAAACAAGTGAGACAAAGTGAGACAACATACAGCTTGTTAGGCATCAGAGGCACTCTGTAGTTGAGTCGTAATCCATCATACCAACAAGAAGAATGTATGCTGCATTCACTAACTGGGTATAGCATTTATGTCAGGTATAAAGAAAGTACTGATAATTCTAATACAATTAGTGTGCTAAATTCTTTAACTATTATATGACATAATAATGATATTCAATGAAATTAATGTTTTTTAGCACACAGGGAATTAATGTAATGTGTAATGTACAAACAATAAACAATGTGAGGCATGTGGACATGGATGTAAATCAAGCTGCAACTTCCTATCACATAATTTATTCATTTTTAAGAATTGAATAATTTATAATTAGCAGAAGTGGCTCTAGGGATGGCAATATCTCAGCAACTATTGGATGGATTGCGATGAAATATGGCAATCCTCTAACTTTTACTCTTTACCACCACCAGCAGGTCAGAATGTTCACTTATCTGGTGAAATAGCTTCAGATCTACTTGATGGATTGGGATAAAATTTTGTGTAGACATTCATTGTTCCCTGAGGATGAATATTAATGACTTTAGGGATCACCTGACCTTCACTGAAGCACCATCATGAGGTTCACATCTGCGGTTGTAAGTAAAATGTCTATCAGATGGATTGTCATGGAATTTGATACATTCACATTCATCCCCCTCAGGATGATTTGTAAGTAAGGTGACCCATTCACTTTTCACCTTTGTGACATCATCTGGTTGAAATTTGAATTAGTCCAATGTCTGTACTTTGGGCTGAACTCAAATGACAAATGGCTGCAATTATATAGTGTTTTTATCCAAAATGCTTAATAGTGTTTCTGCTGCTCATTTTTCCAATCACACTCACATTTAAGCACACACTCACACATTGATGACACAACTATGGAATGTATCAACCATCGGGAGCATCTCTGGGTTCAGTATCTTGCCCAAGGATACATTGAAGATCAAACCACTGACCTTCTGATCAGTGGACAAAGCCGCTCCAGATGGTAACTATATTTAAAACATTTTACCATGACTAACTCCAGCTCAATTTCTGTGGTTTTGGATGATAATAATATCCATCAACACTAGCTAATGGAAACTGGAGGCGTCTGTTAAGAGATGACCCGGAAGTACCTGGTAAGAGTAAGAACACACTACTCTTTCTCTCTTCATGTGTATGGTGTCTTACCCCTGTCTGCCTCGTGGCTGCCGGTGCCTCTCCTCTGTGTCACTCTGACCTCCTCTCCCTCTTGATGGGGAACGAGTACGAGTTCTGGGGCTGCTGGAGCTTCTCATGCCAATGGAGGCTCTGCGCTGGCCCTGCAGAAACACACCAAGTCCCATCATGCTGTAACTTATTATCAGTACAAAATGGAGAAAGTGATGTAAAACAGAGACATCAGCTGATCAGCATCTATCTAACGGTCTTCAGTACCTGTCCCGGGTTGGGATTGGTTGCAGCCTTGTTGGGCATAGCCAGAGGGTCAGACTGTGTCATGGTGTTATCACTGTTAGCGCGCAGTAGGGGGTGGGAATGGAGCGAGGGGAGAGGCAGGGTGTGGGAGCTCTCTTTTCGCTTGGGAACATACTTTGGTGATTCCAAAAAGGGCACTGAGGATAGAGGCGTGAGGTGTGAAGATGAGGTGCACAATTAAGGGTCAAGAGGTGAGGAGTGAGGAAGGGCCGCAGGGTTTAATGTGACAGGATGAGATGGAGGGAGAAATGAAGCAGATTGTTAGGTAAAAAGAAGGGAAATTGTAAGAGGAAATACATGATAGATTCAGGAAAATGCAAAGTGCAAAGAAAGGAAGGTGTTGGGATTTAACACTTGACAGCTCCTTCAGAAGAGACAGTTAGGCATGAAAACTTACCTATGTCAGTATCTTTGTGGTTTTTGATGATTTCTCCAAGTTCAAAGTTACCAGATAATACAGCTAGCTGCAAACACAGGAAACAAAATGATGTATAATTGCTCTCATAATTGTTTTGTAATTGTTGCTTTTCTTGTTTTAGCATGTTGTTTTTTCTTTTTAGAATACAGTTGGCAAACACCATAAACATTTCTAAATATGTTTCTCAATTAACAAAAGTATTTAACGGTGGTACCATTTACCTGAAAAGGGGTCTGACCATGCTTGTTCTTCGCCTCCTTATTTGCTCCCCTGTACAGAAGAACACGGACACAGCTTTCCTGATAGATCAGAAAGGGATAGTGATTAGTTAACAACTTCAGACAAACCACCAATAATAATTGTAGCAACAATAGTTTCATATAAGATATCTGTTCCTATACTTGCTTTGTTGTACAGCGCAGAAATGTGAAGTGCAGTGTTCCCTGAGGCATTTTGAGAAGCGGTGTCTGCCCCATAAAAGAGAAGATGCTCCAAGTGCTGGGCAAAGCCATTCTGGCAAGCCTTTCAATGTCAAGCATGTGATAGAAAGATTGACAAATTGTCAATGAGTGAGAGTCAATGTTATGAAGCATACGAGAGGACAAGTTAAAGGGAAGGTGTATGACTTTACATATGGGACTGTTTCAATGCTTTAGAATTACATAGAAAATGAGAGAAAAGGAAAGAAAGAAAGAACAAAGAAAAGGAAATATGTTTTACATCTACATTCAGAACCATAAATACTCTAAAAACAGGTCAGTACCAATTACATTACACCATGGTGGAAAAGAAAGGAAACAAAAAAACATTAAAACAACATAAATGAGCCTTCAGCAGCCTGAGAGAGAGGTTTCCTCATATTTTTCTGCAGGGACTAAAATATCACAAGATACGTACGAAGTAAAGAAAGAAAACACAGAGCACGGCAAAACCAAAATAAAATACCATGACAACCAGCTTGCAGCACAAACGCAAATTTACCAGAATGTCACAGAGATATAATGTAGGCAATGCACCCGCATCTACAGTAAGAAAACATAATGCTCTTTTTGAACTGGACTCAGTTTGAGATGACTCACATTTGAACAGGTTTAAGGGAACCACTGCATGTCGTGACTTTTTTCACTTCAGTTTTTTCAGTATTTCTATCATATCATAATAGTCAGTGCCTTTGCCTCTGAAAGGCTGATGGGGATGATGGAGATGGTAGGATGAAGGGTACCTTATGTATCTCTTCCATTCCAAACTCCTCTTCATCCCTGTGCTATGGAAAGAGAGAAGAAGGGGAGGAAGGAGAGAGAATGGAGAGAGGAGTGAATGAAGGCTGAGAGAGGAGGGGTGTGAAAAAATGTTGAGAGAGACGGAGGACGATGTTACATCAAACACAGAGATAAGACAGGGAAATGTTGGTGCACTGGCTTCATTTCACACGTGAGGAGAGACAGACACCATATTTGTAAATCAAAATATGAAAGGAAACCATGTGGGAATGGACGGCCAGATCAACAGACAAGTGGGGTAGTTATAAATCTATATCAGGAACTGTCCATTTGTACCTGATGAGACTCGTCCCAGCCATTCTCGTCCCTTGTGCCCAGCCTTGCCCTGTAGTACAGCAAGGTCTCGCAGCAGGAAGTGTCGCCCCCTGCCAGTACAGTATGGTACAGCGGGGTCAGAGCACAGCGGTCTTTGTAGTCTGGAGACGCTCCCAGTGACAACAGAGCCTAGCAACAGCAGACATAAGATAAGAGTATATGAGAATAGAGTACATATTGTATATCTATATATATAGTTGTAATGGTAATTCATTTACTTACTTACTATACTTTCTCTGTAAGGTTTTTACATGATTCATAGAATAAAATGTAATTCAGTCTAAACCCTGTAAATTGTTATAATAATTCATTACTTGAGCATGCATGCAACTTTTATTTAAAGTCCTTACCAACAGCCCAGTGTGATTGTGAACCCTGACAGCTTTGTGCACCGCTGTCAGGCCATCTCTGCTTCTGAAGTCCAAATGAGCGCCGCCCTGAACCAGCACCCTGATGCCCTCCACCGCCAGGCCTGACTGCGCAGCCACAGTGAGGGGGCTCTCTGACCCACAGAGGGAGGTGGTCAGGAAGAATGACAGATAAAAAGATGAAAGTGAAAACCCACCTTCAGATACTCTGCACCACTTGATCATCATTTGCAAAATGATTTATTTGAAAGCAAAAGATCTATAGAGTCAAAAACAGGATTTCAGGAGACAGGAGAGCAAGAACACATGGGACTGTGACAAACTCACCTCCGGTGTCAGGGTCATGAAAATTTGGATCAAGACCTTTATCGAGGACTTTTACCATTTTCTCTACTGCTCCAGTCTGAATGTAATCCAGGAACTTCTTCAGACTGGCCTGAGAGGGGTAGAGGAGAAAGGAAAATGATGTCAGTGAGAGGAAATGAACACTGTCCGACAGCAACTGTCAATAGACAAGAAAAGAAAAATACCTTTGTGCTGAGTTTGGCGAGAGCCTTCTCGTCGAGATTTGTCTGTTTATAAACTCTGGTTTTGTACCTAAACTGAGGACCAGAAACAGATATGTGTGAAAAGAGTGATTCATCTTTCACAGTTCAGTGTATGACTGACTGGGTACACAGAAAAAGGAACAAAAGATTACTACAGTATTTGTGGTGCAACTCTGTAGTTTAGGTTATGTTTTACAGTGAAAGTGTTTTTAAAGTGAAATTTATACAGTTTTTTGGGGGGATTTGTGGATGTTAGCTTGCACTTTTTCAGCAAATAATTGAATTTAGTATATTTCAATATTGCAGCTTTAATCCATAAAAAGCACCACTAACAGCTTTCACTGTTTCTGCTCATTCACTCTCCCACTCAATGTCAGTGGAACAGCTCTGTGTTTTATTTCTTCAGGATATTACGTCAGATTTGGCTCTCTGTTCTTTGGGGGAAGCGTGATTGTTCTGTGTTTTTAGGTTTTTAGGTTGATGTCTGGTTTTAATAATGTTTGTTGTTTTATTCTGTTTTATTCTCTGTAAGGTGACCTTGGGTTACTTGAAAGGCGCCATCAAATAAAATGTATCATTATTATTATTATTATTATTATTATTATTATTATCACATGTAAGGCTCAATTAGTAAAACCATGCACTCAGATTTTGATGGTTAGTGGAGTGCTTCAACATGAACAGGAAAAGAGGAGGAGAAGAAGAATATGTTGTCTTGTGTTTGGTTTAGTAATGCCAGACCAGATACTACAGATATTACTTTCAGATATGAAATACTATTTTTTTAAATAATTATATGGCATTATTTGTTATTATTTCACTGATCAGAGAGTATATCTAGAGCTTTATTTTAAGGATTTTCTTTCAACCACAGGAAAAACTACACATCCATATACACAACAGGATCTGACATATAGATTCCTCCTTGACCAGACACTAAAAACTAAATATTTGTAAGCAAGTATGTCCCAAAGTGTTCTCATCTGGTGATCTAAATGTTTCAAAGACCTCTACGTTGTGCCAGGAATAGATTTCAGAAGTGGATATATAAAAACATGGAGAACAGTCTAGAAAACCACACTTCAAAAACCCCATGAGTCATAAACATAACATGCTTCAAAAGATGAGTAAACTGAGCTCAGGTAAAAGGGAGACCTAGTCAATGAAAACCACCTGACTGGATGTGCTGTCTCTATCAGCACTGTGCTGTGATGACAACCTATTTCCTGGCTGGGGAGCTTGGTAGGTGAAAGGAAAAGTCTAAGCTTCAATCTAGCAGCTGACAGCTAAATGGAACCACATGCAGCATTTTTCAAACAGAGGTGTGTTTGGCCTGGATAAAGCAGAATATATCTTGATAATTGCAATATGATAACTATATGCCATGTATATTAGTGAAAGACAGTGTTCAGTGTCCCAAAAATCTACTCTACCATTGAATACAGGTCCAGTTCAAGTCCTGTATTGATTCAAAATGGCACCACTCATGTTATAAATACATGCACTCACAGTGCTGAGAGATACATTCTGCTGTGGAGCAGGATTTAGGTAAAAGCCTCATCAGTCCTCAGACATGTACTCATCTGGAAAATAGTCAAGAATGTAAACACTCTGGTTTGAAGCCAAACACTCAGTGCAAGATGGATCCTCTTTCAGCCCCACCCAGCTCATCAACATTTACATCAGCTGCACCACCAGAGGGCACTGTGAGATAATTGTATCAAAGCATGGAAACTTGATATTGATGTCATCTCACAACCCACTTCCCAAATAGAGGAGCAATAATAGAATTTGTAGGTTACATAATATGCAGAAAGCAATTAAAGTCGTGATGTTAATATTGTTCTTGTCAAGATTTGGTTACAATTCATTTACTGTGTTGAACATGGGAATCCTAGTTTTTAAGTGTAACTTTTTTGAGTTGTTTGTCTGCAATTGTATAATATTTCCTATGATTTTTACTTAGTTATGGTGAGTAATAAAGCTACAGAGGCCGTAAAGTTTACAGAAAAGATACAACATGAAAAATATAAACAGTCTAATTAAATTTTAATTTCAGAGTCTATTTTTAGGATCTGGCTAACATTGTTTAGTGGGTGAGGGTGCTGGGGACTGATGACTCATAGTTATGGCTCTTTTCACTTTTCTACAGTTTCTGTCTCCATACCTCCAGGTAAGGCACCCCTTTCTCAAAGGACTGTGAGTAGTCTCGCAGGGCCCGCTCCTCCTCCAGGAACTTGGCATCCCGTCCATCTCCAGCCGGCTGGAAGAGGCCATAGTTAAAGACATCCCACAACGACTCGCTGAGGGAGCAGATGATCTGTTGCTTCGCGTTCCAGACCGTGCAGTCCGGGTCAAACTGGACACACCTCTGACAAACAGAGAGCATAAAGGAGGGTGGAGGTCAGAGGATCAACAACTGCTCTGGAGATAGAAATAAAAATAAGTTCAGTTAAGAATTACAGACTTTGAGAGTGATACACTGACATGTTGCAGTATTAAAGGGTTGGTTCACCCAAAAAGGGGGGAAAAAAAGAAAAAACATAAACATGTAGTGTCCAAGGTTCATGGTACACTGTCTGCTGGAAGAGATGTGGCTGTTGAACTTTTTTATTATATTTTCCATGTTTTAAGCACCGCAAACTAATTTGCATTCATCTCCATATTTGGGGTTTTGTGAGGAGCTCTCAGAGCTGGAACCACCTGCAGGTAATGTATCATGTTACAGGCAAATGGGCATGTTAAATATACTGTAGGCTAGTTGGGTGACCAACCTTACAAAGTAAAAGGACAGAATGGTCAAGGTCACAGGTGCTGGATGGAGCCCACCGCAGCAAGCACTTTTATGACTGTGATTTCTGCCTGACCAGACCAATACCCAGAAGCATAACAACTAACAGCTACAGTATATTGGAGTTTCAACTTGGCTGGTCAGTTAGCTAATCTTAAATAACTGTAAACTGACCTACAATAGAGCCTTTATTGCATTTCAGCCTGAAATAGAAGGTTGTAAAGTATATTTACATAAGTACTGTACCTGAGTACAATTTTGACCTACTTTCAGGTGAGTTGTCCAATCATAGATGATAATACAACTTTGATAGGTCATTCATGTCTTCATAATGAATGCTATTACTTCTAGAAAAACCTCAAATGTTATTTTTTACATTGTGGTGTTGTTAATTTTACTTACATAAAGAGTCTGAATACTTCAACCACTGTAAGACGAAGGAGTGCCAGCACCCATAATAATAATCTCTTAGCCCTTGCTTTTAGCATTGTGTTTTTGGTCTTAGCCAATTTAAGTTCTCCCAAGAAATAAGATGATTTCTGCCTCGAGCAGCTCTGCCTTTGAAAATTGTTTGCGTCATTAAAGAAGTAATTAATTGAATTCATTCAGTAGTATCTGTCTAGTTTTGCATGTTGCCCATGAATGTTTGTGTGTGTTAATATGGGCATACACATACGTATAAGTATGCTCTCATTAAATTATATTATACACAATTGTAGTCATATTTAGTAACCTAAATTAATATTTTTAGTGAATAGCATTTTACTATTATGGATTAATAACACAGCACGATAGTTATAACATCAAATGGTGAATGAGAAATTCATGAGAAATGTGATGTGTTCAGAATATGAATGCATCACTTTTAAATAATTAATCATCTGCCACACTCATGGAAATAAGATGACTTATCCTATCCTTACAGCCTGTGTTATCAGGATATTCCAGTCTTTCACGCCACTTTTTTTCTCCACACCCCAAATGAAGAAGTAAAGATTCTATATTGAGATAATTATTTCCCTTTGGTTATTTTCTTCTTTGATCTCTGCATGCCTAATATCAGATTTGCACAACAATCCAAAAGAGAAAGAACACATTTGTCTGGAGAGAAAAGCTCCTACTGTATGTTCATATGCGTTACTCCAGAGACCCACTGGCCACAATGAAGAAACACCTTGGATGTATTATGTGTATGGATGTAGTATGCATAACTAGATTTTATGGTGATTTGTGCACTGCCCATTTTTTTCCACTGGAAGACCATCTTTTAGTCCTTTTCTTATTAAAGCCTGGAGCCGCATGATATAGCTGACCGCATATAGGGCTTAAACAACATGGCAGAGAGGTCTGAATGAGATGCATGCATCCATGCTATTGTTCTATTTCAGAGAACTGTAAGTAAAATTGCACAGCTCAGCACACTTTCATGTACCCCCACCCCTTGAGCCCCCACCCTTTACAGCACCCCCTCCCTAGGTTGCACTATTTGATAGTGTAGCCAACTCTATTGGCATGGCAACCAGTTCATTAGTGGAGGCAGGCACCCGTTGCCGTAGCAATGTCTTGGTGGTCCCTGGGAGGTAAGCCACATGATAAGGATGTGAGTGTGTGTGTGTGCACGCATATAAGCAAGTTGTGAAGTATGTGTGTGTGTGTTCTTATGGGATTATAATTGTGCAAAGTAGTTTATAAATGTGTACATGCTGTGTGTGTGTGTGTGTGTGTGTGTGTGTGTGTGTGTGTGTGTGTGTATGTGTGTGTGTGTGTGTGTGTGTGTGTGTGTGTGTGTGTGTGTGTGTGCTTGCACATCTTTCTATCTTTGGGAGAACTCATTTCAGTTGAAAACCAGCGTTGTGAGGACATTTCTGCATTGGGAGAACATTTTGGTTGATCCTCATGACTTTAAAGGTTAGAATTTAGTTAAGGTTCAATTTAGGGTAAGGGTTGGGTTTTGGCAATTAGCTGTGATGATTATGGTTAGAGTAGGGGTTAGGCAATGCATTGTCAATGAGTGTCCTCAAAAGGATAAAAAGGACAAACGTGTGTGTGAAAGAGAGGAAATCAAGTGGCTAATCCCTGGGAGAGGAGACTAATGTAATGTATACTGTGTATTACTGTGGCATTTCTCTCCACAATCATTCTGTTTTATACAATCAAGGATTTTCTAAGATCTCTCTGGCAGTACATGTGCCCGCTCAGGTGACCTTCACTGAGCTGTATTATGTTTTTTTTAATGCATACATCTTCCTCTTTGCCTATTTATTCCTCACATCTCTCCTCATAACATCCATTTCCTTCTTCACTCTATTTAAATAGCTTCTAATACTCTCTCTCTCGTCACTCATCACTCTTTAATTCAGTTCAATAATATCTCAGCTGCGGGGTTTGGGGTGCTCAGTGTTTGTCAGTGGTGTGCAGAGCTGAATATGATGCCTGTGGCCGATGGAGACCTAAGAGCCACATAGATGCCTTCATATATTCCTTCCTTTCTAGCGTCACTCACTTCCCCAGCTCTCCCCAAACTCATTAAAAATCTATTAGATAATTAGCAATTACTGTTACATTGAGGGCAGATTAGCTGACATGTAGAACAGTCGGCATGTTCAGGGAGTTGAAAATGGAGAAAGGATGATGGGGGAGGGGTTCCAGGGGCCTCCATTCTCACCTGGATATGGTGTGTGTGGGCTGGACAATTCTCACCTGCCACCACCATACAGCTGAGACATGCTGTAAGTGTGAATTAGTACTAACTTCAGTTTTTGAAACTACCATAATTATGTCCAAACCTGACCCAAGGCACACATATAAATGGTGTTGTTGACTAAATATGTCTGCCCTTGCAGGTCACTCAACACAACTCAAGCTCTGCATTTCTTCGTATTTCCTTTCGGGACCCATCCTGGGGCTTGTGGGACAACTGGAATGAAAATGTGCTGAATTTAGATGTGCTGCAATAGATGTGTCTAATCTGAAACAGATGTAAGTCAATAGTGCAGCAAAACTACTGAAAATGCTGCAATTTACAGATGCAGAACAGCTGAGCTTAGAGGGCAGGTTTGAATCCTATCAGCATCAACTTGTAAAATCACAGCAGGCTTGAAAACAAAGACAGGGTAGAAAATAAAGTAGAAGAGTTGTCACAAAACCATATACAAGCATATAGTACTGTTATATCAGGGATTTTAGGATATTCATAGCAAGGAATTACAAACGAAATCCCTCACCATTAGAAAGTTACTGTAACAGGTTACGTTTTACTCACACAAAATCTGAAACAGTACAGGTTGACTTAAATGCTATACTGTTTTCATTTTGTAATACCTTTTGCAAGTTACTAATTACTAATTACTAAAATTCATTCAGTGGAATTCAAGCTGTCTCTCTCTGAGGTAGCAATACCAGAGAGACTTGGCTTGAACTACTTCCTCTTTTGGAAAGACCTACAGTCACTGCCCTGTTTGCAGAAGATGTTTTATTACACACGTTGGTACATTTAAATATCTGATTTTAATTCATCTTGGCAGTTTACAGATGTTACATTTTACAAATTTTCCTTACCAGTTTTGAATATTAGGAACTGCCCTGAGCTGTATTATTCATGTGTCTGCTTTGACCTTTTTGAATCTTAGGTGTCAAGAAGAAACAGGGATAGCTTTATATGAGGGTGTCTGCATGTCATGAATTTCAAATATACTGTATGGTGTTTTTGATGAAAACATGCACCTACTGTTTGTTTGATGTCAGGGATCCCAATGCGGAACACCATCATGCTCAGGTAAGTGTCCTCCAGTGGAGCCACTGTGGTCATGCTGCGTTCCATGAGAGCTCGTCTCTTCTGCAGCGCATTCAGGCCTGTGTAATGAGTCTGCTGATTGGCCCCAATAAGATGCTTATTGGCTGCTTGATGATGTAGTTGGGCTTGATTAGACATGGTAGCAATACCCCGGTTGCCAAGGTTGCCCGGCCTCAGTGGCCGGTCTGCTCTCTGTCTACCGACCACAATGGCTGCTGGTTTCACCACCTCACCGCCTTTCCCTTCCCATGACTGTCGTCCTCCCGTCATTTCCCTCTCCTCCAGACCTTCTAACCCTCCATTCTCCATGTCAGGTCCATCTTCCCCTTTTCTGTTTTCTCTGCCCTGCTCCTCTTCCTCCTCTTCATCCTCCCCATCTTTGTCATCCTGACCGGGATAAAAGTGCTCGTTATTTCCCAGCATCCTTTGCTGTGCAGGGGTCACTGCAGAGAGGGCTGAGTGACATAGCTGTCATGGAGACAAAACATGGCTATCCCATGAGACTTGCTTCATCCTTAGAAACATGCTGTGGGAAACAGGCAGAAAAACGAGTAAGTTTTGATCATTTAACTCTTTATTTCATTGTTTGAGTAAAGTTAGCAAAATTTGAATGTGTTTGTTAAAGTCTATTAAAGACACGTGCAATAATAGAAGAAGCCACCGGCAATGCTAATAAGACCACATGTGTGAATGAGCACAGAGCTGGTCCACATTTTCCATTTAGCCACTGGGAATGCATCGGGGAATAGCAGGCTGATGAAAGACAGGCTATATATAAATTCTGTGAATTTGCATCACAGGTTCTTTGCAGAAGAGAGTGAGTTGGATATGCAATTTAGCTTCACATGAGGTCAAGATCATTTGTGATAATGGTGCCGACCTATGTCTGAGGCACAACCCAGGGCTAACAGTTTAATGTGAGCTCCTTAAAGGAAAATTCCACCCTCAGATACGTCTACACACTCATACATCCTCAGTCTTTGATGTTCATTGTGATGCAGGTTTAATTTTGAGATGAATTAAAATTTACATCTCAGTGTACTCAATGTCCCTCAACCTGCCATGAACATGTCTATATGGTTCAGTTACGTGATACATTTCCCGCAATACCTTGTTATAACTCCCTGAAATATACCTTAACCATGGATGTATTAGGAGGGCCGAATACAGAGTTGCTGCTCAGCCTGTGTGGGCCAAAAAGCATTTTCCACATATATCACTATTATTTAAAAAATCACCTTTGACAAGACACCTCCGACTACAGGGTCAATTACTACCCTTAGTATCATGAGTTTTTAATCCATGAAGGTTTCATATTAGTACAGCTTTCCAACAGCCTTGAAAAGCAATTATAAGTGTGTAATGTCATCCCACTTTAAAGTCTATGGGTATAGCGGGATTGTCAAGTGCCATATTTGTCATCATCCAATGATGAACTATGACAAGCATAAGGGTAGACAATATAGCTGGACATACTCCGGACTAAATTAAATTTAGTCAAGGTCGATTTCAACCAAAAACCTGTCTTTTTGGTGTGTGGCATTTGCTCCAACACATTTTGAAAATATGCCAAAATTTTGTTTAAAACATGTGCAGGAGTTTTCTTACTGAAAAAAGAAACAGTCATGGCCCTTAATTAAAAACAACAAGTGTTATGGTTACATGGCACTCCCTTGCATTATGCACAATTGATTTCTCCCTTTATGAATGTCGGCACAAAGTATAGTACATTGCTCTTTGATTGTGAGGGACTGACATCAAAACATAATCTTTACAGTTGATATTTTAGAAAAAATTCCAGTTTCCTGCTGGGAGCAGAAAGCACCATCAAACAATAAAATTGACCCCAAAATGCAAGTTGCATTGTCAACAGCAGTTTTCAAAGGGTGGATTTTTGCTTTAAGATTGTTTCATTGCTTCACTGTGCTTCAGATTTGGCATACTGGCGCCTCCATATGTTCTGTCCTGGTTTTTCTGTGGTGAAGTCTGGCTACAGGGGCTTTGCCATCATGCAGATCTGGACTATTGCCAACAGCCGCCTAATGATGGTGAATGACGCAGGGAATCTCCCACTGTCTCATTGGCAGTTTGGTGCTCTGAATATCATGTGAGTTGGGACTCTGCAATAGATACTCAGATGGACAGATGGAACTCAATAAAATATCACATGAGGCTATGGAGACACAACTCAAATTGGGACACCCATTCAGTCACAGATTAGCAACATGCAGTTACTTAAAGGGTCAATTAGTTATTAATAAAATAATGTAGAAAACATGGTGTTGATGGCAGTTAAAGGGGCAGTAGGTGATTTATGTCTTTTGACTTATCAACCTCTATTGGTGACCAAGGACATCAACAGGTGTCTGGCACAGCTTACAGTGTCCTGTAATTGACATAAATAATAATGTAGAGATGAATTAGCTAGCCAATAGTGCAAAGATACAAGAGAGACACTTGATGAGGAGTTGTATAGTACATCACTATGCCAAAAACTGCTTCCAGATTAAAATGCGCTTGCTGATTTTCTAGTGTTAGTTGAAAAAGTTTGTATCAGTGTAATGTAAAAAGCAAACTGGTGCAAGAGCACTGGGCTTTGAAGCCAATTTGACATAGTGGCCAAACCGTGTAATTACAATGTCGTGATGCTATTGGGCATCATAACCCACACGAAATGACTTGTTTCAGTATCAGAATTTGATCCATTCAGTCCAATCACATCTGAAAGTCTAGATGAGCAACATGATTTATACATCCATGGTTCAGAGGCTGGAGGTTAGTTGGGGTTGGAGACTTAGTTCTAGTATCAAGTAAGGTAAGGCATTAGAATAAGCCTCAGTGTTTTAGTTATTGATTATAGCAGTGATTTCCAAGCCGTTTGGTTTATAACTACTTAAAACACAGCAATGTCTAATTGCAATCCCTTGTCTTTGGTTGCATGACTGGCTTCGACTTATAGTCCTCCAGTAATTCATGAAAAAAAAGCAAAGATTAGAGGAAAGTCTGTTGAATTGAAGGTTCAATGTTCGATATGTCTGTATTTTTTCTCCTCCTCTAAAATCCTGGCTTCAGGTTGGGAAGTGGTTAAACAAAATTTTATCAAATCTTGCATATGTTTGTTTCATGCTTTGGAGCCAAGCATGTCACACATGTCACTGCTGATTTCAATTGAATCATTATAAAGCCAGCAGTGAAGAATGATTGACCGGAAGCTTGCAAACAAGCTTGGTCTGTTTATGTCTCACTGCCAAAAAGGAAGTATGCAAGTTGAGCATTTCTAGGCACAAGAGGGAAGAGGACTGACTGTGGTCGATTCCCCAGGAAGCTCTGAGAGTGACAGGGTGGGCCACTTTAACACAAACAAAATGTCTGTCAGAGGCGGTGAAGCAAAGTGTACAGAAAGAGGAGAAAACTGGAGGTAAAACACTTCAGAAAAAATGTAACCTCACTGGATAGATAAGGGAAAAGAATTGGACAATTTACTGTAATGAGCATGGAATGCTGTGGAATAACCACAGGAGTGTTTTGTAGAAAGCACTAAAATATATAAAGCTTTTTTCATTAAGGTTTCAGACTGCCAGCAGTAAACGTAAGGGTCTCATTACCTATCAACAGCCATAAGAGACCTCAGTTGCTCAATTACCAATGGCTAGAAGTACATACTGTATTCAGCATACATTTAGCCTGCATTCAAAGAGAACAGCACACTAGGCCGGTGTCGTAAATATGATATGCAGATTCAAAATGTGAAAATCACATTTCAGACTGAGAGCTTCTCTGATCAAAAGCTGACAAGTAGCTGCATGTTAACACTCACAAGGTTTTGGAGATTAACACTATCATTTAAGATACACCAAGATGGAATAGAAAAGGTCGATTTATGAACAAAGTCCCATCAAATACTGAGCATTGGGTCTGCGCTAAGTAAGATAAGGAACTAGAAGGACAGATTGAGAGTAGACAAGAACCAACTAATTGGGATGTGAAAGTGATAGGGGGAATTCACAAGAGAGAAAGACAGTGAGAGTTGTAGTTTGCATAACGCAGAGTAATCAGATTGGAAGAAAAGTGGGGGTGGGGTGGGGTGGGGCGAGAGGACAACTGTGGAAGAGGGATGAGAACAAGATAAGAACTAAGCAAAAATCAACAGTGAGAGTAAAGACAGGGTGAGAAGCAGAGTAAATAGATGCATAGAAGGAAATGCTGTTTAATATTCTAACTGGCAATGCTTTCTTCAGCCTGTGCATCTCATCCTGGATGTCACAACTTGTCTTGTATTTCGCCTCTCCGTCATGTCACTCAACTCCTACGCTCTGCCACAACAAAAGCTCAGACTTAGTCGGTTTTTCTTTCGCCAGCTGTTTGGCTCTCTTGTCCCTGTGCTGGCCGTCAATGCTCTGACTAGTCTTGATTTTCTCACTCCTGACAGAAAAGTCTTTTCACATTGTCTGTCAGAGGCTGAAAACTCATCTTTTCAGTGTCTTGTGCTTCTTTTCTTTTTTCTTTTTTTTACCAACATCAATTCTTTGTCCTCAAGGCTTATTTGATTATTGTCCCTCCTCTTCCTCTTCCATGGTTGTTTTCTGGTCAAAGGAATATGGTCAGAGTGCACTGCACCTCCAAAGCTTCTGCAGAAATGTATGCTTATTCTTACTCAGGTCAGGAACACACAGCATGATTAACAAACTGATTATGTTCCTTATTTTTCATTGATAGATTGATGGTTTAAGATTATAAAGAGTCTACCCTGACCTAAATACAAGCTACCATCAACAGACAGCTGATAATAAAGTGATTATTATCTTGTAGGTTTATGGTTTATGACTCAAATGTTTCAATATCAGTCTTACGTTACGACGACAAAATCTATGACTATAATTAGTTTATAGTCTGTTAGGATATTAAATGTCTTATGTTGATGAAAGCAATATACAAATGCAAATTTGTGTGATTTATAGGGGTTAAGGCACATTTTAACATGCCATTTTTAAAATGTTGATCAAATTAAATATTTTTTGTTACATAACACAATTTAGAGATATTATGTATTTTGTCAGATCTTATCAGCGCCTAACTCAGATGATGGATATACATTTTAACAGTTGTGCAATGTAAGGGTAGAAAAAAAGGACGTGAAGATTTGAGAAGCTGGCGAGTTGGTCTGCCCATGTGATGCCAATCCGGCAGCTTGACTTCTTATGATTAGAAACCATGTGGAAACTCAAAAGAAGAGAGGCTTTCAAAAGATCTGAGCAGTCGTGTGTCCACAGACAGTAAGGAAATGGAGTGAAATGAGGATGAAGAATCAGGAACTGATTAATCATGATAACGAGGACAGAGATAGATACCCTCCTTGGGCACCTGGAAAGCAAAGATGGATGGACGGAGAAATTTGCAGAGAAGGGTCACTGATATTGCTCTTCTTCATCCATCTCTGCTTTTTCCGAGACATTTTCCACACACCTTGTTTTTTTGCAAAGTGTGACAAAGATGCCATAATGACTTTATTATGTTATACGTTATTGCAATGTAAATTATGGACAATGACAATTAATATTGGCTCTTGACAGAATTGTTTATGATCATCTGTCATCTCCATTTGTATATTTCTATTTTAAATTATATCATATATCTTCTATTAAAATATCTCACAGTCACAGCATAAATTATGTCTCTATCCTCTGCAGAGCTTGCTGGGATACTGTAACTGGCGGGTTGGATGTGTGCTGCAGGGGTATCTCTTCTCCTTTTGGTCAGTCTCAAGGGAATATTCAGTACAGCACAATCTACTGTAACGGCCTTACGGACAATCACTTCAACTTGTACGCATATTTCCTCTTTTTGTCAATCTCTTTCTCTCTCACTCACTCTCTTCCTATGTAGGACAGACCATGTGTATAGATATATTTTCAGTGTATCGGTCCCCGGAAAGTAGAATTGGAGATCATCCAAGGAACAGATTGTCCCACTTTTACGTCCTGCAAAAGTGGAGCGGCCAAGTTCTGTCCTCTATATCCCTCTCTTTCACTGGGTCTCCACCCTTCAGCCTCTTTCACACCACCAGTGACAATGACCCATCAAGAACATTAATGGCCTACTCCGACACAGAATAGATAGGATGAGTCACTAAACTTGAGGGGAGAGGGTGCTTGGTTAGTTTTATATGAATAGTGCTTCACTAGCCATTAGGACTCTGGGTGGTGCTCTGACGTAGGAGTTTAAGGGGGAAGGGCTAAGCTGGGGTATGTATCCTCTATATTATAGCACCAGCACTCTTTGAAATCAACAGCTGAGAAGTGGATAAATATGTCAACCCTTTTATTGAGGAATTTTATATATTATTTGTGCGTTTTTCAATTGTGACAACAAGGCTTTGGCATTTCTAAGCAGTAATTAAATCTGTGCTTGATAAAATCAGCTGAAATGCAAGTGCTTAATTGACAATCATGGCATCCTTGATTAATTTTAGAGGCAGATAACAATACCAACAAGAGATTCATCCTCTATGTACCCAAAGATTCTGGCATTTCCCTCAGCAGGGGGAGAAAGTCTCTTATCCAACACAAACAGATGCCTTTTAATCAATTTCATATCTGATGCGAAAAAATGATAACCCCTGCTAATCAGTAATTAAGTGGATGATTAAAATAATTACCCCCAGTTCTCCATTTCATAATAAATATTCTGTTCCTTTGATCTGCATTCTAGCTCAGTCCTCCTCATCGCCGCCTCACCAAGGTCGATCTTTTTTTTAGGAAAAAGGGGCCACAGCTTACTTCGTAGGTTACGCACCACTCGCCTGATGTTCCAAGCACGTGTGCATGCGTACAGTATACACACATACTGCATGATCTCTCACACACACTAAGTTTTGACTCTTTAAACAGCACTCAAACACATCTGTCCTGGAAAAATATCTAGCAGAAAGCATCCTTAAGTGCCAGACCAGTCAGCCTGAGCTTGGCTGGTGGTCTCGTGCAGATCAAAGTGGGCTATCTTTCCCTTCAGACTGGATATAATTGGGTCAGATGGAGCGTGCGCTGAGGGCCTGGCTTGGGCTATACTTGGCTGGATGGACTAAGAGACCTCAATGCAGCAGATTTAGTAGTGACCACCCCCTTATGCTATTTTTGAGACTTCCCCCTTCCCATAAACAATGTTTGATATAGTAGCTAAAGCTCCTCTGTCATACTACACAACAGAAATCCATGAATTAGGGTTTTTACACTTTTTTTTCTGGTCTTTGATCCTGTTTTCAGCTCCAAAACTTTTCATGATGACCAGTTATGTGAATCTGAGTATAGTATATTTCAACTTCCAAATTCCAAATCTACTCTTTTATTAAAAATATATCAAACTAATATTACTGTATCAAATATCCCTCAACAGCATCTGCTAATCAAGCTACTCCAAGATTGAGGATCCCTGCATGAAATTATGTTTCAAGCCCCCAGTCTTAATATAATAATTATGGAGTACTTTTAATGTCTTCCTGGTTATTATTATTGCAGGTTAATGAGCTAATCCATGTGGGCCAATATATTGTATGAGACAATGTTTCTGTTATTGCTTGCCTAGTAATAAAATGTTCCCTTCAGCAATGCATTAAATGACTCTAGCTTCGAGGCATGTCTGCAGCAGCACGGAAATCAAACATAAGTGCAAAAGAAACACTTTATGCTGGTGAATCGCGCCCCATCTCTAATAACTTTATTATTATTACCAAATGTGAAATACATAAAAATTATGCAACGGTTCATTTCTCAATAACAGAACTTTTTTTCCTCTGCTTCATTCTATGAACTTCCCTTTCCCAACATGTACTTCCCTTTCAGTCTCCACAAATGTTATGACAGAAAGTGCATTAAAATGTCATGAAAACAGAGACTTCAAAGGCAGCTGTGCAGCAGGTTGCCTTCTGTCTCACAACAACAAACGAAGGAGGAAAGCATGGATGCAGTGTCAAAACATTTCCAATAAGACTGACCATCAACGGAATTCCTATGATCAAGTGACTATTACACGTATTACTTTTTATATGTGTCCCAGAGCTCTCGATTGAAGACCTCAGGCCTCAAATGCAATGAAAGCAGGGCACAGACAAACTAATCAGACACATGGAGATGAGCGCAGGTTTAAGGCTTCAGGGTGGATTTTATCGCAGATAAACAGCCACAAATAGACTGTCCAGCAGTGACAGATTCACTTACCTTGCACATCCATTGACTTAAAGGTAACACTGAGAGACAAAAGTCAACAGGATACTAATAAATGCTGTTAGACATGGCTGACAAAGTGAGGACCATGTCGAAGCCTGTCAGGCCCCATTACAGTTCATCCACCTATCATGTAATGGGGTGTAATTGACTCTACAGACAGCAGGACCCTTCATTCATCACTTTGCACTTTAACTTTATAATATACTTAGACTGCAACTGCAACTGTATGATTCATTCATTTAAGTATATCTTATCCTAAAGCATTTGTAACCTTGAACCAAGAGGGCAAGAAGAAGGAAAATGTGAGGAAACTTCCTATGTTACTACAAAGGCGCATACAGTAACGTTCATCACCTGAGAAGCAATGAAGGTATTGAATGTGCACTACCTATCCAAGATATCAGGAAAAATTGTTCTTTACACCTGCTCTCAAGATTAATCAGATATACGCTACCCTGTTACGGGGCTAAACTGAGCCAAAAAATTGCCGGCTAAAGAGCCTTCTGGCTCTGCTGGCTTGAAACAGGCTGTTCAGTTTAAAAACTGGATTTCATCTGCAAACAAGTTAACGAGGTGAGAGAATTATACTAAAACCTAAAAAAAGGTATATCACCACTTTTTTGTGCTGCTACACCTTTGTCATCATATGATCTATTACTCCTGTTTCTATGTCAAAAGCAGATGCCCATATTTTGGACTTGAATATGTAGTGCTTTAAATGCTGCCAAGTACACAGAAGCGTTTCCTTATGAAGTGTGTCTAAAATCCAGTTGTTGCTTTTTGAGCCATCTGTGCAAGAAGAACGCCTCTATATGTAGATAGTTCAGTCATTAACTCGAAGTTGTGTTCAGAAATTGCAAAGTTGGTGCTTTTTGAATACGTTCTAATGGTGGATGTGTGTTTGCAGTTTGCTGGCTTCTGTTTTTCGTGGCTTACGGCAATCCTCCAGATCTTTCCCTGGGGGAAATCTCCCTGTATGTAATAATGAAAAGGCTGCAGAGTCAGGGGAAACAGCTCTTCTCTCGTTCTGTCTTAATGAGCACAACAATGAGACTTTCGGTTCCACAAATAACAATTAGAAGTTCATTAAAAATCATATCAGATGATCATTTTATTTAAACATGAAATTACTTCTCAAGGTTATTTGATGATGGCATTTTAAATGTCAAGCTCTGAATGATCTTTGGCTTCTTTTTCTTCTTCTTTCTTTACTATGACACAGCTATTGTGTTTTGCTTTGAACTGAAAGCCAATGTGTATGTGTGAATGTGTGTGTCTTGTTTATTTATTGGATTTTCATGGTTCCATACAGCTGTAGCCCACTTTAATACACCCATGGGGCTGATTGAAAGAACATTTTGTTGCAGATTTTGCATTTCTGCTTTATAGATACAGTGGCAGCTTAGAGCTAATAGAGCCTAGCTTTATTCTTCCTCAGTCATTGGAAATATTATCTCAGCATGTGTGTCTTGTGTCCTACACTCTCCTTCTTCCAAACCCTGGAGAATTACTGGACCATATAGCACTGTCACATCTGCTACACTGACCAGCTCGTTTATCGACTCCTGCTCTCTCTGCAGAGAGATCGGAGAGGACAGAACAGGACTGGGCAGGAAAGAACAGCATGAGACAGGACAGGCTGGAGTGGAAATTAGCAGGTAGTGGTGGTGGAAATGTTCTGAATCAGAAAGACACACGTTTCCACTGACACTTCAAGCCCAACTCAGTGTATTTCAAGTCTTTCATCTTCCAATCAATTGTTTCTTAATCATTCTCTTTTGACATTACACACACATCACATATAATCATTAGTGCCTGTCTGGCACAGATAACGTCACCCAGTTTTCTTTGTTCCATTATGGTCAATTGTTCTGTGTTTGAGAGGTAGCCATTAATCTTGCCCACTCTGCTTTAAATTGCCCAGTTTGTTTATTTTCTTCTCTCTCTGAGTGAATTCCCCTAAGGTACACTTCTTCAATAGAGAAATATGCTTTTAAAGTTGGTTTTGCTTGCTGTGCAGTATAGCATGCATAGAAGGTCTTAGGAGACCATGCAAAGTCAATTAAGTTGTATCTATACAGGAACAAACCACCAGTGTACAGCGCAAACACTCTGCTAATGCAATAACACCCTGTTTCAACCAGGCCCTGAATAAATTAGGTGTGTGTGTGTGTGTGTGTGTGTCTGCAAGTGTGTGTGAGTCAGTTCTCTGGGGTGCCTAGAGGGTTTCCACCTTTCCACCAGCTGACACCATAAACACTGAGAGCAGATAACAATTTCGACATATCGCAGTTAAAGAGGTGTGTGAAATGTAGGTGTGGATGAGCTCTCGTTTGATTTGGCTCACCTTTCCATTTCAACAGATTTGCTCAGTGAACTCACCCGGTAAAATGTAATACAATGCTATGAGTGTCTAGGCGGTATTAATATTGATATTACATAAATGTAAGTTTTACATAAGCTGAAGTATTATTTTTACTTCTCCCCAAACTGAAGACTGAAGAGTCTCTAGCTCATACAATAATAATTCCCTGACTTTTCCTGTGCATGTATCATTTTATTACAACAGGTCTTAACCTACTTTGTTAACTGCGGGGGAGCAGTTGTAAATTACTGCAATGTGCAATTACAATTCATAAAGAACATGGAATAATCTACATGAAACAGGGTCTTAACTAGTCACAAGGGATTTAATTATGGCCATAAAGTTGGATTCAGCATGAAAGCCTCATTTAAAGGAATGAACTTTTCCACCATCACTGCCCACTGTTCCTTTGAGTCTAACAGAAATCTGTGAGCAATCTTTTTAGAAGACACAATCTCACCTGAAGTATCTTTTTCTAATTTCACACTCACGATACGTACTGACCAGAAACAAAGACATCTAGATTTCTAGCTGCCTAGTGCTGCATACTACAGCTAATAAAGCTTATATCGGCTACATCAGAGCAACTGGCGCTCACACATAAGTCTTAAAGTTGTGAAGTGATATGAGCAATTAATGAAGAGTTTCGTTTGAAGGCTCTGTGATCTTCGTAAATTATTTTCTGTCCCACTTTGCTCTCCCTCCCCACCTACATAAAACATGTGAATCAGACCTCAAAGGACATGTACTCCCCCCCTTCACCCCCCCTTGCTTGCTCTGCCACAATTTCAGCAGCACCCACTTTGATTTGTGACTTTCAGCCTCACACACCTTGCTGCTAAAGATAATGTCCTCTTTCTCAGCACAACTTCTGCTTCTAATTGGATTTCATCATATTCAGTCTGCAGTTTATACACACTCATTCTATATTTTTTTTTACACTGCTCTCTATTGTGTTATGGACACTTTACATCACTTTCATCATAAGTCACAGATTGAATTTCTTCCTATTCAGATTAAGTAAGAGTTTAAAACTAAATGATGTATCAATGAACATTAAAAAAAGTAAATACCTTTTAGTCTGCAGTTCAGGTTGTGTTGCTCCTCGTTGTATCCACAGTGACCTCCTTGATAAACCACAGACAGAGTAAAAAAAAGGGACCGGAATTAGAAAATGAGAGAAATATCCAATTGATAAAATATAGATGAGAAAAAAATAGCAAAAAGTGCTTTGCTTTTTCTCTTTCAAAATCACATTTTCATGCCTTCTAGTCTTTAAATGTGCATCGGTGTGAGCCACAGCCCGAGCCACTGTATTGTGCAGCCTCTCTTTCTCTTTTTCATTCACACACACACACACACACGCACACACACACTTTCACCTACTCTATGCCCCAGTATAGCCGTCTCTCTTTCTCTCTTTCCTTCTTTTTTCTCACTCTGCTACACACACATCCATGCTCTCTCTCTCTCTCTCTCTCTCTCTCTGCCTCTCTCTCCAGTGTGAGGTTCTCTCTCTCTCTTTCTCTTTAGCTGCTACATTGATCTCTTTCCTTCATTCTCCTTCCTCTCGTTTCAGTTCCACTGTGTACTGACACTTCACCATCTGTCTTTTTTTTCACACCCAAGTGCTCTTCTATTCAATTATACCCAATTTTCTTCATTACTCTCTCTCTCTCTCTCTCTTTCTGTCTTTTGTCTCCACCATGCACTCCAGCCCCCCAAGCCCAAGCCCAACCCCCCTCCCACCTCTCTCTCTCTTATTTCAGTCATTCTATCAATCAAACACACTCACACTCGTCCCATGATATCCTTTTATCTGCCCCCTTCTCACACTTACAGTGATTCAGTGCACCTCACTAATCCCCTTATCTCATCGATGCTGATAGGTCGTCATAAAAATATAAGAAAATTGCACTTTTTCGACTGATAAAATTTGGCTTACCAACTATGCGATAAAAATAAAAGACAATAAGAGGGACTGACATACATTGATGTTTGTGCAGTGTTCATTTTTATGTCAAGAGTATTGCTTTGTAGGTGACCAATCACTCATCTGATGTTGAGCAAACTTGGAGTAATGCTGCATATTTGTCTTGTTTCCCCTTTTCTCTTATAAAAAGAAGACATTTTCTCAGTTAGCCCTCGGGGTAGCTCACCATATACAGTGTATTTGGCAAGGTACACCATATCTGCTGCTGTGCCCAAATCCCAGTGCAGTAGACCCGAATAGAATTTTGTTTGTTATGCTGATTTCATTGAAAAATTGCATTTGAAATACTGAACAGCAAAAGAAACAATATTTGTCTAGATAATCTCCTGACCTCATTTGGCTTTTTTAGGGATTTGATTTGATTGAACTGACCCTTTAAAAACCACACAATGATGGGAGCACTGCAACCAAAAAACAAACAAAATTCATTTATTTTAAAGGTTGTACTGTAACTACAACACTGTACATTACATTGATGCAACTTCCTATTTATATAACCTGTTTCACACAAAGAAAACCCAGTGAGCTTTAAAAAAAACACAAATTATACAACTGAAAATGAAAGATTGAAATGGACTAACAGGGTAGCAATACAATATGTATTTAATATGTATATTTAATCATCATCTAAGAACACAAGAGTAGACCTCTACATAACCCAAAGGGTCATATAGGGAGAAATGTCTTCATGTGGCCTTACTTGAACTAACTCCAAAAAGTTACCTAACACTGCATTGATCTGATGATGCTTTGTGTAGGGTAGTGTCAAAAAGACTCTAATTGAACAAATGGTGGTGCTGTATTTTAACACTGAAATGCCCTAAAATGCTGCCAGTCCAGTTGGTAAATCCTGGACAGGTGATGCTTGTTGTGTGTGACTGAGTCAAGGGCTGACTGCATCATTATGTGTCCTAGTGGGTGCAGGCTTGGGTTTAAATCTAAATCTCCCACATGTTGTTTTCCCAAAGTAAAAATTACACCTGCTGCAAGCACAATTTGCTGGTGGAGGAAAGATGAAACTAAACAGTTGGGGCATCAGTAGGATATACAAAGGTTTGGTTCTTGCCTGAGACCTTTGTTGCTTTGTTGTCATATTCCTTTTATCCCACAACCCATATGTCATGTCTATAGCTACACTGTAAGCTGTCCAGTTAAGGCAAAATGCCAAAAAATCTAAAAAGAAAAAAACCATAACAGTGAAAGTTGTAAAACCAACATATTAACATAGAATTAATAAACAATTGACTTAGAAGGTGATACTGTGTATTCAGCACCCTAATGTTGAATATGTGTGTTGATACCAAGTAAGTTTATCATTCTGTATCAGTGAATCGTATTTATGCATTTGGAGTGGAGTGTTTGAATGAAAACTGCCCTTATGCTTGCTTCATAGCTGCTTTTAGAGCCCATCAACGAGAAGGATAGAGGACAGAGGAAGGGGAGGTTGGTAGAAATATATTAATGCACACAATAGTGCACTCTGTAAAGAGGAGATGTAGATGAATCCTGCCATATCCGGCCTCTTAAGGACGGCATGACCCCTGCATCGTAAACCTTGATAAGAGCTCTCGTGGGTGCTCTCTTTTAATGGTGCTACACTTCATGGTGCATATTCACCACGCTTTCGTCCTACTGCGGTACTTCCGCTGCCTTTGCTGCCTAATGTCCTTATTCTGAGAAACTAGCTTTCTTCTTGCTTTCTGTGTTAACCCCTCTCATGCCAAAGGCAAGGAGAGGAAAGTGGGTCATGGGCAGATGGAACATACAGTCGTATTGGCAAGATTTTATTTATTGTTTTTCTTCCAGTTTGTTTTAGTGAGTGGAGGTGTGCTTCGGGTGAAGTAGAATCAGAATGAAAAGGGAAAAAAGCCAAAAAAGGAGCAGGGGGCAGAATGAGAGAGAAGTTATTGATTTATGAAATCAAGGTTGTGAAGCACAAAGTATTGCATTCAATCACAGCCTTAAAACATGAAATGTCTGCACATTTGCTGTGCTGTAACCTTTAAAAGATATTAACTATAATTTCAGTATATTAAATGATAACTGAGGGAGATAAAATCACAAGTGGGGAATAATACAGCCCTAAAAACAGTTGCTCTCTCTTGAAGTGAAACACCATATGATATAGAGTCAAATATAATCTTACTATTCAAGCACATTGAGGAAAATATAGGCTTCAAACCAGCTGTAAGGCCTTGTTCAAGCATTATTTTCTCAAGGAAAACCGATGCAGTGCTGGACTCTGGTGGCCAGTTCAAGTAACTGAAGCAGAGGCATTGAAACAATTTCTAAAACGAAAGCAATAACACACAGTTCTAAGAATACTGTTCTTGTAACTCCATTTCTGTTAATATTGCAATATCAACATCAACCGTTCTCCTAGAAAATACTTGCTAAATAGGCTTTTCAACATTCATTGGTTGACCTTTTCTTTTTATCTTCCCTCTTCCAAAATGAAAGTCTGAGAATCATGGAAATGGAAGTGTAATAAAGGGAAGTCAAGCAAACCATCAGATACAAGCCTCTTAGAAAAATGCTCAGGCTCATTTAAATTTGTATGCAATGTTCTTACTTAGTATTATTATGTAAAACTTCCTGAACAAAATTAAACTGTCCCATTTTGCATTCTGAGAAAAGAAGACAGTTTTGTCATGGGTCACACCATGAGAGTCTCTTCATGCCTTTTAATTAGATCAGCTTTGAGACACAGACATTTGCTCACATGCAACATTCTGCAAGTGCAGTGTAGGAGAGGACACCATAAGTTATAAGTTTGTTTACAAATGCATACAAGCTGCATTTAATTTCAAATGCACCTTGAACACTGTTTCACGGAAACTACACGTTTGGTTTAGGTTAGGTTTGATTTCAGTCCTTTTTTAAATGACGTACCATATGTTTCCTCAAATGACCTCCATGCAAACTACTGACCTCAGAGTGATATTGAAAAAATAGAGCATAGAGCAAAGCAGAACAAACATATGCATAACATCACACCCTATATACTGACAAACTGGTATGCTCACGTTCTTTTAAACCAAAACAATGTTCTATTTTTCATGTGGTTTATTTATTTGTCTGCTTGTTTCACACTCCTTTTTCACAGCGTGGAACCAACACAGCCCTTCTGCTTTTTGCTTTCAGTCTTAGAGGCTTAGCCATCTTGATCTCTGATAAAAAAGCTGAGTCAGTTTCCCCTTTATTTCTCGGAAATATCTCAAACATATAATAAGCAGAGGGGCCAATTTTAATACTCTATTACAACTGTACTCGACAGTCAAATACCATTACCTAATAGAGTAACAAGGCTGGGAAAGGCTTACACTGTGCAGCCCTGTGTAAGTCATTACATGCCAGTCAGTTGTTGAAATGATGCGATCAGGTGGTCCTCCTCAGTTCATACACATATATCACACTTTCAGGTAATTATGCATGCATTTCCAGGTATTTGCATTGAGTGGGGAATTAATCACTTAGAAATTTGTCACAAGAGCTTCACCAATAAATAACACAGATTTTATGAAATATTGTTGAAATGTTTGCTTTTGCAGCAGATTTATCATGGTTTTCTGGTTTGTTCATGAGGTTTCTTGGTTTGTGTGTAGAATTTTGCAGAAATAGCCTATAGGTTCAAAGATGGTGCCTAAACAATCAGAAAAAACTGCAATAAGCAAAAAGCTTGACTTTTTTCCCCTCCTTCATTTGTCCTCTACAATAATTTCATTAAATTATATATGACTATCTGTTATTGCAGTGTGCCTTAATAACCAAAATGTGTCCCTTGTATTGTAAGTTTTGTCCAAGGCTCCTTAAGATTGCATACTGCATTGTCAGTTCTCTAGTTGATCAGTCATCCGTTTCTGATTCTCAGTTTGAAACATGCAACTTTAGTTCTGTTCAAATGGTTTTTTGGTATCTTCTTCGAAAAACACAAAAAGGATAAATGTTAATGAAGAGGGGAAGTATACTTTGACACTTCACCAAACTAACAATCTATTCTCATGTCTCTTAACCACAGACCCCCCCCCCCACTCCCAACAGCAACTTCCTCAACCATGACAGACTACCAAAACAGTTGGTAATAGTGTGGTCACTTCTCACCTCTTCAGTTACTGTGCCGTGTCTCTGGTCTGTGTAACTTCGGCAAGGCAATGGGTGGAGGAAAGCATCTGCTGCTTCTAGCAGGTAAGAAGATCTCTATAAATCATGAGCCTGAATCTGCTGGGGTTAAAGGTTTTTTTGTGATTGTCATTGTTTTCCTAATCATTATATTCCTAATCCTATCCTAATCAAATATTATATATGACTTTTAAATAGGTGTTTTATGCAATTATGCAACATAACATTACATTTTACATTTTGTAGTGTAAAAATGTGTACAGAGGCCAAGAGCATAGCCTTAGGTGGAGGGGCAATCTATGGACTTGCTATTCAAACAAACAATCTATTCACATGTTTGTCTCTTATCATCTTTCTGTCTAACTAGGTAAAATAGGATATAACATGATGGACAAATACAAGAGAAAAATACTAACTAATTTTGATTTATACAAATACCAAGATACCGTAAAAACCGGTGTATAAATCGCACCAGTGTATAAGACACAGTCTATTTTAGGGGGGTCCCATGCTTGGAAAAAAGCTATGAGTTTCAATTAAACATTTTAAATGAACACCGTAACTTTACATATTTAATATAGTGTGTAGCTGTATACTCACTGAAGTCCTCAAATCTCTTTATCAGAGATGTCACTGTGCGCAAATATTGCACCCGAGTCGCTGAGAGGCTCACCAAGCTCACTGTCCCCGGACTCTGTGTCAAACAAAGCATCGTCTACTTTTCCAACCAGTGGAAAAACAACGAAGTTAGTGAATCTTTGAGCCATCAGATCTGTGCTCATACTGTGTGTGTGTGTGTGTGTGTGTGTGTGTGTGTGTGCCACACCTCAATAAAAGCTGCTCATCTGTGCGCATACATAGCGCTTCAACATCAGTTTGGTCGGTAATACTGAAACGTCACAGCAACTAATGTACCGAAATACTTCTGAACACGCTGAATCAGCACCCGCCTGTGATCCTGACTGGTTTTCTTTTTACTTTTTCCGTACAACATACAGCTGTAACGAGTCATCAATAGCCTATTTTCATCAGCTGCAGACACAGCTGGAGCGCGGAGCGCGCAGCCCGTGCGGGACACCGCTGTTTACAGGACGTTACAGTTCATAAGTGTGGATGCTCACATCACATCGTTATGTTTATAGTTATAGTTATTGTTCTTATTGTGGACGGCCTTTTACATACCTATAATCATATACAGATCCAACTGCTCCCTGTAACTTAATGGTGTATATAAGACGCACCCCACTTTTCAAAGAAAAAAAAATCGCATTAAAGGTTTTTTTTTTTACGGTACTTTTATTGATCCCGCAATGGAAACGGTTGCGTTTCTGTAGCAACTATAGTCAAGAAAAAAATGACAATAACATATAAAAAGTGACACAAAACTGGCAAATTACAATAAATTAGAATGCAGAATTGCAGGTCTTCATAATAATAAGTACTGAATAGCTGTGATATGAGATAATATGGAAATATTTATCTGAAATATTAAAATTTGTATGATTTTTTGGCACTCTGTAATTTAACATTTTTAAATGTGATGACTTTATGGTTTTTCTGCAGTCATCATGCAAACTCATGACCAATAAAAACTTTTACCAGATGTTTTCACTAATCTGTAGAAAGTAGACTGCCATTGATTCGCTGGAGGCTTACACAGCGCCTGCAGATTATGAATCATATTGAGGTGAATTCAAAATGTTAACAACATGCATTGCATCAGTATAATATTAAGTATAACAAATATACTGTGTAAAACATCCAAACTAAATTGTAGAAAGCGACAAAAGACATTTACAAAAAAGACAAAAGATGTGGCGTATGATAGATATTTTTAATGGTTATGTAAATCATACTGAAGATTTTGTGCAATTATCATCATAATGATAATGAACCCAAAAACAACAAATCTGATGCAGGTGTAACGGCATGGCATGTCAGACGTTATACCTGCAGAGCAATGGTTTGAGTAAAGCTAGATAAAGTACCATATATATATATATATATATATATATATATATATATATATATATATATATATATATTGTGAATTGACAGTTGTAAAATTAAGATTACACTGCTAAATTTATATTTATTAAATGTATATTATATGCTGTTTACATGATAATTATTAAAGAAAATAAGTGGGAAGAATGTTTGAATGACAAAAGACAAGAACGATGAGAGAGGAGGAACAAGCAGATCAGATCATACAGTATATGCCGCTGTTGTTCACTTATTAACTTGTAGGTCACATCTGAAAAAATGATTATAATGTAATGAAATAATCCTGTCAATACATTAAAGAGTTAACCCATTCTTATACCAACACTCCATCCTGTAGCCCTGTCACAGCAGTTGTGTCTGAAGAGAGAAAATCATAGACACCAACAGAAACTTACATTTCTGGACTGGAAATTCAAGACAAAAAAAGTTACAGTTCTGGGCACAGTGTTTGAGTCACAAGTCACTGAGTCACAAGTCCAAGGTTACCCCACTAAAATGACTATAGCAGAGCTAGTAAATGACTGTTCATTTGTTTCACTTAATGTTCAAGAAGCCCCTTAGGGGAGAGTCTGATGTATCATGCAGTGTTATATGGTGAAAGAATTAGTGCATATTTAAAAATTAATGCTGTTTAATTATTTTTTACAGTCTTCCTGCACTTGGCACGATGTCAGGGCCAGCCACAAGGTAATCATAGTGTTCACACATGTGCAAAAGGTGTCAGAGCTGAAATGCTTTCCATCTATCACTTCTCAGCAATGTGATATGTCAATAGGTAGTAGAAATGTACAACATCTCTTTGTGGTTTCTTACACTGTAGCAATGACACAAACTGTCAGCTCTTAGAATACATACACAAATACTTAACTGTATCTCTTCTCTTTCTTTGTCTCTCTCCCTCCTTAGCGTTTATAACACCTCCGCACACGCATATCTTTGTTGGGGATTTATTGTATTTGCACTGTAATGTATCAAGTGGGACCACAGTGAAATGGTACAAGAACAACGTAGAAGAAAAGCAGACAAACAATACCTGGAAGATTGCAGTTGCAACCCCTGCACACTCAGGCTCTTACCAATGTGAGAGCAATGGGCAAAAGAGCGACAAATTACCCATCAATGTCCTGAGTAAATACACCACACAAACTATTTAATCCTAAAGATTTAAAGTCATACATAATATATGTACATATAACTTACACCTCTTTATATGAGAGTGATTTTCCTCTTGTTAATCTTTCCTCTCACTTCTTCTTGTACGCTCCCTTGTGGCTTACCATCTAGACTACGAGCCCAGGGCTTCCCTCACCGTCAAGACAGGCCATCCAGTGATGCGGACTGGAAGTTCAGTTGTCCTCCAGCTGGACCATGAGGATGGTCTGGAAGGATGGTTATGCTGGGTCAGCAGGGGTCAGAAGGTGAAGAAGAGGATTAAGCTGAAGCTAAAGGACGGCGATAAGACCATATCCTTTCAACCCAACAGACTTGACGTGCCTGAGACCATTTTCTGGTGTACTGATAAAAGTCAACAAAGCAGGAGTAACCAACAAGTAATAAGGACTACAGGTAGGCCTATTGTTAATTTAATGCTCTGTATTTGTATTTACTTTCACATGCATCACTGGTTGCACTCATTAGAAATAACCATTGAGTAAGAGTTATAACTCCACTGTATCTTAGCCTTACAAATGTCACTAGTTGTTATTAGTTGTTTAAATTGAAAAAGTTAAAATCTAATCCAGTCAGCATGTGTTTCTTCCAGGGAAGGCGATATCGCTGGAAATGTATCCCCACCCTGCTATAACTGGGGAGAATCTGAGGCTGAAGTGCCTTGTCTGGGGCACAGATAGAATTGAGCAAGTTACTTTCTACAAGGAAAGCGTTGAAATTGAAAACAAAAAGGGGGGTTCTCCCCTTGACTACAGCCCTGCGACACAATCAACAGAGGGGAAATATAAGTGTGATGCCACCTTCACATATGTGGGGAACACTGGCGGGCCACAAGACCATGTAGTCTCTGACATGCAAGATGTATTTGTACATGGTATGCACACCTAACCAACACTGTCCAGAATTCGGATATGCCTTTGAGGAGGCAGAGCAAAGACAATGGATATGTTTCAAAGTCTGTCTCTTCATTTATTCTATTTCAGAACCTCCTATCAGGGCAGTTATGGTCGGCGACTCATGTTCTTGCCCGGATTGTGACAGTGACTCGACCATGTCCTATCGCTATTACAAGAAGACAGGTCAGACATGGGAACGTATGGAATCCATGGAAGGGAGCGGTTCTTATGCATGTAGAGCTGTAATGGAGTACATGAGGACTGCACACAGTAAAACCTACATCTGTGAGTTCCTGCTTCTGTTATTGCTGTTGAACTTTTGACATTGTTTTGACACCAAGATCAGTGAACTCACCATGAGGCTTATTGTATAATATCTTTTGTGAAACTAGGAGGAGCTTTCACAGTCTGAAAAAGTAACCCTGATGTTGCTCTATCTCATGTTGAATTATGAGAATTGTAGGATTCAGTGTTTTTGGATCATCACCCACACTAGGGACTAAAAATCAAGATGGCTCTGTATCTGCTGCATTTTTTACTGCTTGTTTTATGCTCTTGTGAACCCCCCCCCCACACAACTTTTTGGAAGTACAATACTAAATCTCTGGAGTACCCCTTTAAGTATGTTTCTATCATCAATGCGACACAGATTATTGATCTGGTAGTTCTCTGTTAGTTGTAACCATACACCAAAATTGCCAGATCTCTTTTACACCAACAAATGCTGTTAACGGGAATTTATTTCATATGACTTGGGGGAATTGACACAGTCCTGGTATTTGATGTATGCACTGTCTCAATTTCAGATACGCCTGAGGGGTCCTCCATGAGTGGGACTTTGATTGTGATTTTGATTGTGGTTGGGATTGCCATGGCCCTGATTGGAGTTGTGATGTGGCGCTGTAACAAACGTAGGATGAGAAATATTGATGGTGAGTAACTACTTGTTGTTTTCTGCTTTTTTTATCCTCCAAAGGCCACTTTTTACACAGTGCATCACATATTACCTATATTTCTTTTAGGAGCAATTTACGAGGATGTGCAGATGAAGCAACGAGGCGAAGGTGATGACAAATATGAAGAGCTAAAGCGGGCTGGTGCTAAGGAGGGCGAGTATGACACCCTTAACACAGAAGCACAGGGCGGAAAGAAAAAAGAGGGCGAATATGATGTACTGAATAAGGAGCAAATGAAAGATGGGGTATACCACACATTGGGGGCAGAGGGGTCATCAGGAGGAGGAGAAGGGGGGTACGAAGCATTGAATAAAGCTGGAAAGCAAGAGGGTGTATATCACACTCTGGGGGCAGAAGGGCCATCAGGAGGAGGAGAAGGGGGGTATGAAGCGTTGAAGAAAGCTGGAAAGCAAGAGGGTGTATACCACACTCTGGGGGCAGAAGGGCCATCAGGAGGAGGAGAAGGGGGGTACGAAGCGTTGAAGAAAGCTGGAAAGCAAGAGGGTGTATACCACACTCTGGGGGCAGAAGGGCCATCAGGAGGAGGAGAAGGGGGGTACGAAGCGTTGAAGAAAGCTGGAAAGCAAGAGGGTGTATACCACACTCTGGGGAAGGAGGGGGCAGCAGGAGAAGGAGAAGCATTGAAGAAAGAGGGAATGAAAGGGGATGACCAGACTATAGGGGGCGCTGCTGGAGGAGAGGGGTAATATGAACAACAGGAAAAGATACAGATAATGAGATAGTGAAGGAAAAGAACAAGATAGAGGCAGAGGAGCAAAACAACCTAAGCTATGAAAGTACAGATGAGTCTTAAAAGCTTAAATATTTGGGGGGAAAATCATTTCCAGTAAACCAGCAAAATCAAATGATGTCTTGGTCTCGATCCAAAAATTCAAACTATATAATTAAACAAAACTGTAACATACATGTTAGTGCTGGGTTGGAAATGTATGTAACTTTTGGTGACAAATTCATGAATACAGATCTAAAAGAGGAACTATGTCAGACTAAAACGAGAATTTAAGTGAGGTTGTGAAATGAGTCATGTAAATAAAAGGGAGAAAGTTTTGACCTAACCAAAACTCAGGAAAAGCATTCTACTTATTAATTACATCCTGTCAAATGTCAATAATGGCCAATATTGATCACAAATTACGAGAACATTTTGTGGGACCAAAAGTTTTTTAAAAAATTGTAAATGTAGCCAATGTGGAAAGTAAGCATGTACACTTACACAGCATCTTCAAACTGAACCACCTTTGTCACTGACTGAATCCATACCACAGCTGTTAGCAGTGGAGTTCCCCTCAGTTATCAGTTCAGCCATCATATACAGTACAGCACTTCCAGGTTTAAACCTTATTAAAATACGGACAAAATGTACAGATACACTCATAATGTGATTACAAACTAAATGTAGCCTACTACTGAACTGAATACAGTCAGAATCTGCACAGAACAAACAACAGGTGGTGAGGCATTCACTCACTGATGTCCAAAATTGAGTGTATTTGAAAAGTGGTGCATTCACTTACTGTTGTACATACTGCTATGAATTTAAATGGTGTTGCAATTGCTTAGCTTTGAAAAAAAAAATGAACTGCAGAATAACTTTGAACAATGATTTGAATGGTTTGAATCAACTCAGGGTGATTTGTATTTGATAACTGTATAAGAACAAACTAATCTTCTTAGCACCAATGCTGTAAACTCATTTTCTTCATAAAATACATACATCATGCATATATATTCAAACTATACAATCAGATTGAGTGTTTTTTATGATAATTACTTATGTTTTCTTTCTTTTTCCAATGTGTAGCGTAGATTGAGTGCTTGATCAAACTATTATTATTACTATTTTTTCCAGCAAAAATAAAATGTTTTTTGTTAAGTCAGCTCACTGAGTTGTATAGTATAATTATGCACAGAAGGTGAATAGTCTCATGGTTTAATTTTTGTGTATTAAAACATACTGCCTTATAAACATTTTTTGTTTTATTTTGATGTTTCATGCTCCATTATGGTTTATACATGAAATTATGTGATAATGTATTGTATGTATTGTATTTTTGCACTTGCATGTAGAAGCACTTTGTATTTCAGTGTGTATGCTAATAATAAGAGATGAATATATAGACACACTGTTTAATTTGCAGCACAAATGTGCTACTTAAAAACAGAGGCTGATGTCATTCTTGATTTATCTGCTGAAATAAAGCTATTTTAAATTTGTTTCCTGTGTTTGTATTAGTGCCATCACTTGATCACAAAATATATACTATGTTACACCGCAGGGACACATTTCTATATTCAACTAAATAATGACATTTAAAGTTTGAGGATAATTATTCATTACAGAAATGTTAGCTCTCTTAATGCTTTGTGGAGTTGCTAAAACTGATTGTGGAAAATATTTCATCTGTTCATATATTATCAATATAGTATTTATGAAGTGTCATCTCATTATTTACTATGAAAATTACTTTACATTTTCTGTAAAAACATTATTCTCCTATTTTAGTCTTGAATAAGAGAGTGAAAGTGGACAAACAGTCAAGGTTGAGCATTAACTTTTTGTACCTTTAGATGTGTTTCAAAATATAATGGTGTGTGAAACTAAATGATATAGGCAGATGTTTACTATGTGTTACACTATGCTTTAGCTTAAGAATGTGCACATACCTAATGAAGGGATATATGTGCAACATTTTAGTGTACAGCTTTTGTGTATGTGGACCTGTGTGTGTGAGTGGTTTGATTGTACATTGTATTGGACAATTGTGCATCTATTTGTGTGCTGTGGCCCCACCTGTGCTTTCCTTAAATACACAAGACAAGTTTCTCATAAGGGATATAATAAAGGCTAATTTTACTCCTAGGATAACTGAGGAATGCAGAACATCAAGAGTTTGAGGTTAACATTTTGTTTAGTTTTGTGGTGTCTTGACAGAAACCAGCCAAAAAACTGTGGAAAGTATTCGAGGACACAAGATAAGTCAAGAAAGATAGAGCGATGGGTGTGGGTAATTGTTTTGGTGCTTTTCCACTACACAGTTCCAGCACGACTCGACACGCCTCGGCTGTTGCAGGTATTTAAAAATGCTGGGTTTGATTCTTGTGTGGGACGGCTCATGACTCTTCCAGCGACAACTCCTCTGACCAATCAGTGGCCGGCAGTCTGTCGACATCACATTTAGTATCGGCTCGGCTTGCTTGGAACCTCAGCAGAGCAGGTACTAAAAAAGTACCAGGTACCAGGTACTATCCAGGCACGGACTGGTAATCTGGCATACCGGGCAAATGCCCGGTGGGCCGACGTACTATTTGGGCCGGTGCAGGGACGGACTGGGCGGTCTGGCAATTAGGCAGATGCCAGAACGGCCACGCAGAGGTCTAGACCGGCCGAGCACGCTAAATAGATCACAGCGGCCCCTAGTGGCACTGACGCGGCCCACTCTCTCTTGTATGCTGAACAACTTCCCAACGCGCTTCCAGGTTTCATATCTCTTATGATTTTGCATGCAGTAGTTGACACTGTTGACATGATTGGTATTTATACCACACATACCTGTATACATCATAGTCATGGTGTATTTCAAGTTTTACATCAGCCTGCTTTACTTTTGAAGGGAAATTTCTTGTTATGATTTTAAAAAATGTTCATGGTTTGAAATAAAACAAATCTACTGGTATTTTGTATTTGATTGTTTGAGAAAATTAAAATGAAGCAATGCCTTCTGGGAATTCCATGGCAGTGTAGTAAATCGCGTAAAAAAGTAAAAAAAGTGTAGTAAATCGCGTCTGCGCATTTGTGTGTTGGAAGTTGGACTAATGGTGGTCAAGTCATTCAGTAGATTGGTTGTGGTGGTGATTATACGATTAACTGGTTAGAAAAAATGAATAGAGGCACTAAGCGACAGAAAGGGAGAGCGGAGAAAAAGAGAGACAAGATCAAGAAAGCGCTGCTGTTTGAGGGTGAAAAATGCGCCAAATTGGATTAATTTTTTTGTTGCGGAAAAGAGCAGGCTCCTTCCCATTTGTTAACTGCATGACGGTAAGACAAATGTTTTTATTATGGAGCGGCTGGCTCTAACAATCTATTCATAATGGTTTATTTGTGCATTGATATGACAATTTTCTTATGCAGTTGTTGAAAGTATAGGAGTTTATCTGCACCATCATTGGGGCTATCAAAAATGCTTCTCTTTCCGTGCGTTGGGTCTGCATCTGCGAGTTGGGCCGCTTGTGGGTGCAAATGCCAGGGCCGTTTTTTTATCCCAGTCCGTCACTGGTACTATCCCTAGTGGAAACGCAAAAAAAAACAGAGCCGAGGCGAGGCGAGTCGTGCTGGAACTGTGTAGTGGGAAAGCACCATTTGTCAACACAGTAGGAGGGGTATGAAGTATAAATGAATGTTCTTCATGAAGTCTGTTTTTATTTGCTCAATGGACCAGCTTGGTTTACTTGTATTCTGTTTTTGAATATACAGTAAAACTATGCCTATATCAAACTATTTCAAATTTCTATAGAGTTGAGCATTGTGGTGAAGACCTGAGGACATCTGGAAGGGTTTTCTCCCACATGATCTCATGACAACTTTTCAAAAGGTGGTGTAAAGTCAATACAACACCGAGTGTGAGTGAAGCATCGAAGTCAAATTCAGCTGTGTGTCTATTCAGAATCTAGAGCAGACAGTTCAACCTGTAGGGCATAGCTGACATGAACAGGAACTTGCCCATTGCTTCTCTTCCATCTCTTCATCTCTTCCATCCCTCAAAGATACTTCCTGTCCTTTGAAACTCTGAAATGAGACATAGTTTAGTAGAAAAAACCCCCATCAAGGGTAACATATTCATCAGCATGCAAAGCAGTGTTCACTGCTGTGGTTTGCACTGATTTAAAGTTTATGGTTTGGAAAATGGCCCTTTACTAAGGTACTTACATATGATCCCTCCCCAAGCACCTGTACATGCCAATATTTTACTTGAAATTGTTGATGATCAGTATTTAAAATTTAGAGGAATCTAATGGCAGAGATTGGATAATATTCATAACTATGTTTTAATTAGTATATAATCACCTGAAAATATGAATCTTTGTGTTTTTGTTATCTTAAAATACAATCGAAGTGAATATTGTCTCGCGAAGCTAAAATTAATCATTTGCACTTCATGCCTTCTTTTTATAATGTCACGTGTGGATCATTAACCTTGTTGCAGCTTTTACCTGCTGAGAAGATCTGAAGTAGGAGGGGAGAAGAGGAACAGGAGCAGGATAACTGCAGGTCTCTACACTGAGAACCTGAAGTAGGAGGAGCGGAGGAATCTAGTGCAGCTATGGAAGCCTTGATGCAAAAAGTAAAATGAGTCACACTACCAAATTATAACACAATTTATATTTTGTTCTACTTGTGTATTTATGTGATACAGGATTTGTACAATTAACTTCTATTTCTGTGTTTTTTATTAGCAATATGTTATAATTTGTGATAATTAGATTATTTATTTAATTTATATTTATATATTATAATTGTTTCTACTCTTTATAATTAACTTTTTGTATTTGTGATTGTATCTAACTTTTGTATTCATGGTTATTATTTCCATAATTACCAAAATCTATAAAATACCTATATGGGGAAACCTTTTACAGTGCTGCGTACTGCATATGATCATTATATATTTAGAAAGTAGAACTGAAGTGATTCATTACAAGATGATTAGTTAAAACATTTCAATTCAATTTCCATTTTGTGAATTTTTGTCATTTATTTCCTCATTTAAGTTTTCTTAAAAATATAGTTAAAATCTTGTCTTGTCTCGATCTCGTGAACCCAGAATTAGAGTGTGAAACAGTATGGTTTGGGTGAGGCACCCTGAGACAGGAAACCAGCCATTGGTTATGGCAGACTTGATATCCAAGAAGGAAGAGATCGTTTGTGAAAGATAGGCCAAGGCTTACAATGTCAGGAAATGTTTGTGTTCTGGCTGATAGGTTTGATATTTGGATTTTTTGGTTTCTCTTGAGTAACTCACACTAGGAAGGGGAAGGTGATGAGGGGCGCCAATTTTTTTGCTAGGATGGTGAAGTCACAATCTGCAACTTTGATTCTACTAAACCTTACACACTGGTCCTTTCAACTACAAGAAAAAGCAGAAACCTCCAATTATGCACACATAATTTGTACTGAGTGAGTCAAAGTAGGTATGTAATTTAAAGAGTAGTTTATTAAGAAGGGGTTTGTTTGAGGCCTTGTTTGCGAGCTAGCATTTCAACTTACCTGTCAGTCCATAACTCCACATTACACTGTCCAACAACATCTCTAGTTAGTAACAGAGAGAAGACATTTCTAACAAGAGAAGTGCCAGTGTTGATACATTAACCACAGGAATGTAACTGAAAGCGGTCATAAAATGGACCATGATTAATAGCGTCACGTAATTAAACGTTACAAAATGGCAACCCTAAATTTAGCTAACACTTTCAGCTTACGGCTAGTGTTAATGAACATAGTGACTGAAAAACAGGAGAGAGGCTACCGAACAGTCTCATAGAATAGTATATCTGGACAAGCCACACAGAGGTGGGCTTTATGCTTCAATGGAGTATGTTGAAAGCATAATTTTCACTTTTACAAGAGAATATGTTTCAGGTATGAAGAACTGACAAGCTAACAGGGCTAAGTTAGCATTTCACCTTCAGAAATAGTATTTTGTAGGTGCTGCAAGAAGTGGTCAGTCTTAAATGGAGTATTACTGTTTAACTTAATGAGATATGTGTGAACATTGGCCAAGTTTAGCATATTTGATGAAGTCTGGCGGGCAGCTCCTCAGCTTTGGCTTGTCCTCATTAACAGCAATTTTGTAACTGATATCAATGACAAAACTGTTGGTGTGAATAGCACTATGAAGGCCATGATTTTGGGAAAAATAGTAGTAATAGTAGAAGAATAAAAAAGTGTTTATGAACTCAACTTAGGGATATCAGATAATTTATTATATTATTCTGTATTTTTACTCTTCATTTTTGAGCTAAAGCTAAATTTACATCTATTTTCTGTGGTGATCCAATTCCCTGGACTAGCTTTTACCGTAGCGTAGACCATCATGGGACACCAAAACACCTTACTGAAACCCTGAATAATAAAACTCAGCTCCTACTCTATTCAAAGATACAGTATATTTACACTGTTACATGAAAAATATGTCTAGAAAAATAAATGCATAATTGAATAAGGAAAATATCCAGAAGGTACATTTTCATTGCAGCATTTGTAAAAGGTTTTTATGCAAATGTAGTCAAGGAGACAGTCTGATAAGTGGTTGATGTGAACTGCCAGATATATTTTCTTTTCATAGAAAGCTAATATTGGCCCATTACTGTTTTTACTAGTTTCACTGGCGCCACACTTCTTCTTTATGTCGTCGGTCATTTCTCTGTGTCCTTTGCCTCTGCGTTTCTTGTAACTTTACATGCATACAAAGGTAAAAACATATTGCAAGGAAGGAAGTACTACAGTATTATTAGGCTTTGGCAATTAATATCTTTCTACTCCTCACTTCCTCTCTCTCTCTCTTGCTCTCACTGGCAGATGGATGCAGGATAATCTCATTGATTTTAGAGGCCAGAGCAGGACAGTGAGGATGAATCCCTGAGCCTCAGTGCTTCTTACTGGCTGAGGAAAACTGAGTCCCTCAGTCTAATGCCACCAAAATCTATTTTTCCTCTTCATTTCCAAGCTCTCATACTTCAACTCAGTGATCGATATGCTGTCTGGGGAGTACAGCATTATGGGTAACATGAAACCACTGAATCTAAAGATCTACAGCACTAGCACCCGAGTCAAGCATGAAGCAGAGGAATTTTGTTTCGAACGAGAGAAAACAGGCACTGTAATAGAAAAAACAAGTTAAAAAATGTAACACCCAACTGTAAACACCGATTTATAGCAAGATAGTGTATGAACCAACTAATACAAAACATAAAAAATAAAAATAGGACTAATAGTATGACTGTACAGGAATGATCACCTCTAGATTTTATTATACAACAATATTTTTCACATGTAAATGATTTTTACATATACAGTTTTAGTTTGCAACCCAGAACAAACAGTTAACAGTGAGGGAAAAGCAACAGAGACTGTAGATCACTTTGAAAAACAAACAAAAATGACAAAAACAGTAAAAACCCTAACATTTAATATTTAACCTATCAATATAATCCACTCAATGAAACAGTATCAGTCAAAGAGATACTACCCCATGACCTAACAGGGTTATTTGTTTAATCTTAAATCTTTATTTTGGGATAAGCTAGATACCTTACAACATCTAATAAAAATAAAGCAAATTGCTCATGTACAGTGTTTGTTGTCCTTTATCAGCTTTGTAATGTGCTGATCAGTTAACATATCTTCAGCTTGCTGCATTATAAAAGAAAGCAAAGGGTAATGTCATTCCACCTTTAAACAAGACTGGCTGAGATCTACACTGTGTGCTCTGCAGGACTGACGGTCTCATATCATTTGCATGTTTATTTTTTGTTTCGTTTTTATAAAAACCCTGCTGTTGCCAAGTAATTGTCAGCACACAACAGCCTCGGCTCAGTGTTCCCTGTACTGTTTTGTGCTTTGCTGCTATGACAGAGAGGTGAGACTGGCATGCAATGGGTTTTTTTTTGTTTAGGTTGGTGTGATGACAGCAAAGTGCTTTTCTTGAAATAGAATATGTTAACACTTGAAGAGCATGAATTGCCTGAACCAAACAGTAACATAATAGCATATAATATTAATGAAGCATATATTGCATGTAGAGCGTAAAGAACATACAGATGGTGTATTTTGAAGAAAACAAATTCAAAGAGACCTTATAGAAATGGTTTTAAACTAAGAAACTAATTTGATGGGGGATTTTTATTCTCCTTGTTTTCCTTTGTGAGGCATTTTTACTCCCCAGTATGTCAGTAGGCAGACAGTTTAGAGGCCTAGTACATAAATACTTGCACAAGGAAATGAAAATGCTGTGTCTAAAAATGTCAGAGTGGGCTATTTAGACTTCACAGAAATCTGTGTGAATCATATTTGCAGGTGTTCAATTAATATCTCAGTGGATGAGCAAACCAATACTACAGAGCAAAATATTTTTGCTGTATTGGCACAAGTAACATACTTTTTCTTAAAAGTTAAGGACAAAAGAAAACATTGTTATTAAGAAACAAGCTTTTTTTTAACATTGTGTGTTACATGATTTCCTGTTGGCGTACACTCTCCTCCACAGGTTGTGAAAAATCCTTTTTATGAAACTTCTTTGAAACAAATTGGAGAAAACTCGTCACCCAACAGCAGAGATTCCTTGTGACCAATGTGTGGCTGTATATTTAAAATGTTGAATGATTTCCATATAAATGAGAGGCATACAAAATTAAATCCAAATCCTGTCAGTTAACATAGAAATGTCTACAATAATACAGTGAATAAACATTAAAGAAAGCCACACCAGGCCTAGACACCACCCCTCTCCAGCAGAGATTACAGACAGGCTGATGAGTCCTAAAACACTCTGACTTAGACTGTCAGTCACACACGGTACACAATTGCAATCACACACAAACACACATTTTAGATTGACTAATCTTCTCACCTCCACTGGGCAGTTTCTTTTAATGCAGTTCAGTTATTATAATACAGTCAGACTTGCTGAAAATGGTTCCTTTCCCCATTTGATTTTAAATCCACACTTCCAGCCCATTTTAGAGTTCCTCGTGCCATCAGATCCACACTGTGATGTACTGTTTCTGCCCCGCTAAAGGCAACATGCAGAGGATCCGCTGGTTTTATGTCAACTCTCGGTCCTCTTCTCCTCCGTAAAGGTAATTATTGGTTCCAGCTGGTTGTACGTACTCCTCAGTTTTGTCCCAGTCTGAGACCCAGCCTCCTCCTCCACCTCCGTTGGGATCTGCTCCCTGGTTCATGGCTCCATACCCTCCCCCACCGCTTGTACGATACAGCTCCTCCGTCTCATTTGCAAGTTCATCCTCATCCATAATGCCACATTTCTCATCGCTCAGCTGCTCCGGCTCAGCCCAGGCTTGCTTCTCTCCAGATGCAAAGAGGCCTGCAAGCATTAAAAACAGCACAATGTCAAGTTTTTTCATTTTATTCAGACGTATGGCAGAGCTGAAAACAAATCTACAGAACTTAAGATGCTTTTCTATTGTTTTTCAGTTTGACTGCATTAAGGGCAACACACAGATTGCTGCACACATGAACATCTTAATTTGAAGCAGATAATTAAGAGAGGAATATACACACCATAGAATATGACACCTCCATAATGAACGAGAGATGCGATCAGAAACACACCCTGCCACTCTTCTCGTGTCTGTCAAAGAGGAAGAGGTGAACAATATGGACAAATAGTGTTTTATTTTCCATTTGCACCAATAATCTTTTTTCCGTTATGAAGATATGCTCACATTAAATCAAATCAATTATAGAGAAGTTTGCACATGTTATGTTTTCTATATACATGCTTAAAAACTGGATAGTTTTGCTCTTGTCAGTAACACTTGAGGCTCAAACACCTTAAGGTTCAACATGTCTTGTGGCTGCATGTGTTGACTTCCTGTCAACACATTACGCTAAGTCAAAAATTAATATCTGTACCTCTTACATGTTAAGTGTCTCCCTTTATAAATACCCTTATATACTGCAAGTAGATGTGTCAGTATAAGTCTTTTTACATTATGAATTAACGTGTAATGGCTTCACACACACAAGCACACAACAGAATCAGTTCTCACCTTATGCTTTGTCATAGCACCAACTATAAGTGGACAAACCATCCCAGACAAAGTGCCCACACCATTGGAGATACCCATGAGGATACTAGCATAGCGTGGTGCAATGTCCAGGTGGTTAACATTGAAACCTTATGAAGGATACAAATACTTTTTTTAGCACACAAATCATAAGACATAATTATATATCCACAGGCCTTAAACATTGTACTTTAATATTTTGGCCAAAAGTTAAAAGTTAAAGGGGATTAAAGAATGAAACAATAATTATACCAAACTTATGGTTTCACCTGAAATTGCAAAGCCAGAGAAACCCACAGCCAGGACCAGGAATGTAATGGCAACACCCTTCGTATGTGAGAAGCCCACCACCAGCAGTAAGGTTGCCTCCATACCAAACCCTGACACACAAAAGCAAAATGCAAATGCAATGGTTTTAAATGTGTTGATCTATTAGATCTTCATGCATGGTGCATGTTGAAATCAACTAGAGATCATTTAAGGTTAATTATTTTCTTCCTTTTTTATAAAATGCTGTTGACTGAGCAGTGTCATAAACAGTCTCTGTCACTGACTCAGCTTTCCAGGAACTGATATGTACTCTGCATGCTTCTCCATTTTGCTCAGTTATTGATCTCTGTCTGTAGTTCAAAAATAGCCAGGCAGAGACAGTGCTTCTGCCTTACAGTGAGTCATCATCTCACCACAGCTGACTAAACACTGAAGTTAATCTCTGAATTAACAAGTACGTTTCTAAAACAAAGTTAGTACTTCAAAAAAAAAACAAAAAAAAAACCCAAATCATATTAAGAAAAGTCTGCAAACCCCTATTTTGTATCATAGTACATACTATTCCTTTTGGTTATTCTAAGTTTGCCTTGCTTCTTTTCACTTTCTGTCTTACCTCCGCAGTTCATAAGTTTCCTGACATTAGTGGTTGACATTATGTGGTTGGTGCGCAGATAGTCAGCAAGTTGTCCTCCGATGGGCACAATAATGGTCATGACAAGGTGGGGAAGTGCAGAAACTATTCCAACCTAGATAAGAGAGAGACAAAAAGTATTTTATGCCACAGATTTGAGACCTTTGTTTATGGATGATGGCCATTACAATACATTTGAAAAAGCAGTCTTTCTGTAGCTATGACTTTTCTTTGCAGCAATATACACTGCATCCCCCATCCCCCATAATCCATTACAGCCCACACCCAGTTACCTTGCTTATCTCGAAACCAAACACCTCTTCAAAGTATGCAGGCTGGCTGATCAGAAGCAAGTAGAAAGTCCAGCTTCTGCAGAAGTTAGCCACGATAATGGCGTACACAGGCATGGAGGTAAAGAAGGCCCTCCACGGTGTGTTGAATTTCTGTAACAGTAAAAGATTGTGCACATCACACCAAATTAATAATGAATTTTGTAGTTGTTTATGTAACTTTTTCAAGTCTTCTTTTTTTAAAAGCATCACATTATGATAACTAAGAAGAAATTATTGGGTGGAGTAAATTCATTTGTTTTGCATGAATGCTCGAATGCTTGAATGGATGAATGGATGAATGCATGACTGCGGACATGAGTGAGTGGAGGTTACCACTGATATTGAGTTTCAGAATCTATTTGTGGTGCTTGTATTTTGTAAAGTCATGATTGGCATTTCAGATTCAGCTCATGATAAAGACTGACGCCCAGGCCAACCTCCTGCTTGCTAACATTTTGCCGAATAAGCACCTACACTGTGATATTGCAAACTTTTCACATTTGCTTGAGGAAGTGTAAGTGAGAGGGCAGTATTCATTTTCTACATTAGCACTGTTAACTTGAGCCAGTGTTGTTTTCAACTGTGTCTGAGTCATACTGAAAACTGTACTAACCGTTACTGTAAACTGGGCCGTTTCGCCAATGCTTTCCTCAATATATTTCCTCTCCTCATCAGTGATGGTAGGGTGGGCTGCCGGACTTTCATAAGACACCAGGATCCAAAAGCAGTACCACATGATTCCAAAAGTTCCTTGTGGACAGGCGGAGAGCAGAAAAAGAGCAATGTAAGTGTCAAATCTGTGAGAAAGGTCAAAAAGAACAAGCTGCAAAGGAGATACCCTGACTGTACCTGCTATCTCAATACAGACAGTTTAAATATTAAATTCATAAATAAAGGGTGATAGGTCTATTTTTTTCTCTGTATATTTATAGTGTTGGCCTTTTCCGTTCTTGCCCTTGCAGTTTCAGTATGCATCAGCATCTAGTAAACCACTGTATGTTGAGCATAGTGATGGGTGTGAACACACAAATATTGAAATTAGTCAGTATTCTGGTGTATTTAAAGTTTATTAAACCACGTTAGTACTGTTTATAAAGGGAACAATCACATTACATTCACTACAAAGACTATGTGCAGTTTTCCTGTGTTATAGTTATGTCTGAAAATCATGCTTGAACTTTTTAAAACATACTAAGATGGAAATTTAGTCCACAGTTCAATTTGAAGGCAGGCCCAGTGAAAAGGCTTCATATTTGATTTGGTTCATCACCAGCCATAAGGTCAAAGGTCACTTACCGTAGACATAGAAGACAGATGACCATCCTGAGTACTGGACTAGGATTCCAGCTAAAGGCATGGCAATCACAGCACCTGCATAAGAGCCTAGAAAAGACAAAAAAAGTTGTAGGTTTATTAAACAAGCAGCAAAATATATAAGTGACAACAAATATTTACTATTTAAAGATAGTGGACAGTGATAACAGACACACCGCAAAAGGCTGTCGTAGCCAGGCGACTTCTTTCAAGAGGGGGTGCCCATTTTGCCCAAATACCATGACATGCTGGGTATGAAACTCCCTGAAGGGTTAAAGGAGGAAATTACCATAAATACACATAGAAAACTTTCTTATTCCCCATTTCTTGTTTTTAAGAGGAAGCAATAGAAAATGGTCACGCACTTCCACAAGTCCTTGAAATATCCTGACAATGATAACACAACCAAAATGCATCCGCGCTGCTGAAGGGATCAGCATATTCAGGCAGGACGTGGCCACTATAGCGAAGCCAAACACTCTGGAAGAGGAATTGAGAAAGAAAGAGACATCAGTGTGCATAAAAGAAGCTGTAATTATAACTAGCATACAATAAATAGGGGAGGAACAAACCTGTTCGCTGCAAACTTTTGACAGATGAACCCTCCTGGGATTTGAGTTACAATGTATCCCCAGAAGAAGGAGCCGTGGATCATTCCCACTGTCTCCGGATCCCAGTCAAACTGAGCTTTCTGTAAGGACACACAGGGAGACAAGTGACTGAAAAACTGATCAACTCATCAAGATTGGTAAAATAGTAAAGATTTGACACTTCAAACATGGAAAAACATTTTTTACAGACCATGCTTTGCAACAGGAAAAGACCTTTCACTAAAGTAAAGGTAATACAAACTTAGACCACTGTTGCCCCACCATCTACCTCTACTCACCACTATAACCTCCTTGTTGTCTCTGTAGATGGTGTGGCTGTTGACCATGCTGACGATGGCCACGCCGAGGTTACATCGGATGCCAAAGGAGATGCAGAAGCCAATGCCAGAGAGGATGGCGATGATGTAGCGTCTGGGCAGGCCGAAGCATGTACAGTCCACCACAGGCATCTCCTTCTCCTCCACCATCTCCGGCCGGCCCTCTGCCGACAGCTCGATGGTCTCGCCATTCTCCTGCTTCTTTTCAAGAGCTCTGTGAAGAAAGGAATGCAAAACCCAAAGATGAAGAAATTAAAATGTAATACTGTTTAGATCCCAGTCAGTCACTTGGTTGGTCATGTACCAAAAATATACAAACACAAAGCTGCCAGTGAATGCTTTTTTAATTACCAGTGTGTGATATTTAGTGGCATCTGGTGGTGAGGTTGCAGATTGCAACCAAATGAATATTTCTCCCTTCACTCACCTTCTAAGCATACAGGAGAATGTACAGTGGCTGTGAAACTTGCAAAAAATGCAAAGGAACCGTTCTAGAGCTGATGTTTGGTTTGTCTGTTATGGGCTACTGTAGAAAATTTGGGATGCAACATTACAGCCTTTGTGGATGAGGACCTGCTCCCTATGTAGGTATAGCTCTGTAGTCTTGTGATGGTGTGACATGGTCGTATGGGGGACCAATCTGTTGAAACAATAGCAAAACTTTACCAATCCAGACAGTTGGCCACAGAAACAACCTTTGCAATTAAACTGAAAATAAACCAAATATAAATGCAGTATTAGCAGGTATACTGCAGGTTTCCTGTAAAAACAAGTCAGTCAGTGATCTGCCATTGCCAAAGTGAAAACAGATCCTGTTCTGAATGGCTCATAGACTGACAGCTCGGCTTAAACAAAATGCATGGATCTAAATGTTCAACGATCTTCTCACAGTGAATTTCATTGGTAAATACTGCAGCACCTTAACAAGAGACAGTCTGCTGAGTCAACTGTCAGCCTACCTCCAGTAGAGCCTGCTGACATAACCTTGACTTCCTGTCTGCTCAGGGGTTTTATTTATGGTATATTTTCATATTGCAGCATTCATCTCCTAACATAACAGGTTGACATGGAGAAATACAGTTTGAATAAAAGACAACAGTGTTAACAGAAACTTTTCTCACTGTGGCGCATCTATGCTCCTCTTTTCATCCCAACAAAGGTTAAACCTCCTGTTCTCATTCTGTCTTTAACAAACAGTATGTTCTTATGGCTTGCTGAGAAACCATGACCTCTACCAGCCTCCAGTCTAACAGGCATCAAATATGTATCTGAATGCAGTGGATCATGTATTAAATATGACTTGTGCAATGCTGATTCTCAGACCAGACTTGAGAGCACTGCAGGTCCAGATGATGTAGCACAGATCACCTTTTATATTACAGCTTTATTTATTGCAAGTACTAACATTTACACATCTACAGTATATGTAAAAATTCAGTCAGTCAGAATCAGTAAAATCAGTTTTTAGCCAAAATATAGCACCTGACAGTGCAGTGCCCGAATACAGCTCAGACTGGGGGATGGGAGTGCATATTTTAAGATACATTTTTTGACCACTGGTTGTACTGGACAGGGAGCTGAGAAATCTGCCCGAGCTGAGAAGTCCATCCGGTCTTTGCTGACCATGCAGACCAAAACATCCATCATGGATAGGATGAAAATCTGTACCTAGATGAGCAAGTATAGACTGGAAGTCACACTGCTGTGTACGCCTACTCACATTTACATTGAATACAATACATACAACAAATTGAATCCTCATGAAAAACACTATCAAATAAATGTTGTCTCTGCCATAAGCCAGTGTTTTAAGGTGGGTCAAGGACAGAGCAGTTTGGCAATTGTGGTGTAGTTGTAGCCAAAGTCAAACTTGCAGGTCACTTGACACAAGAAAGACTCCATTACAAACAGAATTGCTATACAAGTATGAAAAAATGTATGGGACACCCCAGTAGCCAAATACATAGTTACTATGCCATGTCCTCTGGTTCAATTCCAGCCAGGGACATTTATTGTATGTATGTATCTTTCGCTCCCCATGTTTCCTGCCCATTGTCCAGTTAAGGCAAAAAAATCTTTAAAATAATTTACTGGGTGTCAGTTTTATGGCCATTTGTAGATATTGTTTCCATGACATTAAATGTGTGCCAGGTGCATAGAAGTAGGAAGCAGTAGGTCTCATTTTTTGTTATATGTGCTGAGTTCGCAGTTTTTATGAGTTTGGATGGTTCACACACTTTATATTTCAGAATCTGTTCCCAGTGCAAACTAATGGACTCTGTAAAATGTGATGTTTTGACAGGAGGCTGAGTGTGTGAGCCTGTCACAGACAAGACAAAACTGCTCACTGACTGTTTTTAGAAGACTTGGTAGATGTGACACAAGCCTTATTCACTTTGTTCTTCCTGTGCACATATCTACTAAGGAGAATCTTCTTACGATTATTGCAGCTCACTATTTTGAAAAGATGTACTGATGTGGATGAAGAAGATGAAGAAATAACATTATGTATCATGTGACTGTAGACATACTCAAGCAAACCTGTCCAGAGCAGATAGCTGCTGTAAATACTCCAACAGTGAGCAGACTGGGAAATAACAGTTATGCAAATATATTAGTTACTGTAAGCAGGGATTCCAACAGCCATCGACACTGATCAAGTATTAATGATTCTCAATGTTGAATTATTAATATCTCTGGCTCCCTTGGACTATTTTTGTCTGGGTGAGTCTCTCTTCTTATTCTTCCTGTCTCCTCTTCATCTCTTAACCCAAGTCTTTTACTGTCAACTCCCCCGACTCACGCATAGTCTCACACACAATTCACAACATTTCCTTCCTCTGTAACACCAATTTATTTCCCGGTGTCCAGAGGATGTCCATGTGAAGTTTTCTTTCATTTCAGGTCAACGGTGTCAAATGTCTAACATTCTTTTTCTACCATATACTGTATCTGCTGCAGTGACTTTTCATGACTGACCCTGAATTAAGGAAAATCCGTTGTAATCCTTTACAAGCTACCTGACCTTCTTCCTGTCGATCTTGACACACCAGTAAGGTAAGGTCTGGGTGCATCTGTGAAGTTATTTAACCCAATTAGAAAACATCTTAGTGTTGAATCTCAATCATATGCTAGAAAGATGAACTCACGTCCACGTTGCTCTGTCTCTCCAAGTTCATCTTTAATTCATACATCAAGGACAATTGTCGGGGCAGTTCAACAGCTCAAAGGTATTGATGGGATAAGAGAGTCAGATAACTGTTGTAATTGTTTGCAAGGGTGAAAAGCTCCTGATGATACCATTGAGCAGGACCTAGTGAACTCAGTGTACTAACACAAAATGTATCAGCTGTAGAGTGTCACAAACACTGCCGCCACACTATCTGTGTACAATTTGGAGGTCATGGGCATCAGTAGATGCATCAATACAGTGAAATGAGTTGGAGGGATGTTGTTCTGGAGAAACACTGCTGAGAGAGACAAAACTCAGTAACAAAAGTTCAATATTTTTGCTCTATTGCTCATGTGTCAATCATTTATTCTGTCTCTGATATGTTAGATGAAAAAAATAGTTAATTCAGGTGAAGGATGCAAATAAACAGAGAAATGTACAATATTGTATTTGATATTCAGTGGCTGAATGACAGAGAGCTGTCAGTTGGTTTTACATAAATGAAATTGTTTCAGTTTTATTCATGTTAGTGTACAATGTTCATTGTATGATCACTTAATTTAAATAAATATATCAGAATCAAGTTTAAAATAGATAATATTATAATAAGAATAATTGTAACAAGATAATATAATAGAAGGAGAATATTGTGTCAACGATGTGGAAAAGAGACACCTCCATACAAAGTACAGCACATAACGATGCGGTTTGTCTGCTTTTCTCTCTTTGCGCCCGGTAAGCAGCGTTGCGTGCGGAGAGGAGCGGCCCGGTGCGCGTTACGCACGACAGCAAGGCACCAAGGGAGCACCTGAGAGCACGTGCGGTTAACGGAAATGAAAGCTTATAGGCCACTGTTGGCTCTCTGTCGTAGGTCGGGTGACCTAATCCTGACTGTGAGGAGACCCGATGGGGGAAGGGACACGATGACGAGCTATCGGGCTACTTATGAAGGGAGGGAGAGAGAGAGAGAGAGAGAGCGAGAGAGAGAGAGAGAGAGAGAGAGAGAGAGCGATAGGTGGCCAAGGTGTACGGACTGCAGGGATTTACGTGGGCCGACAGCTTGGACAAGGAGAGGCTATTTCTGGAGAGGATTTAAGTGTTTAGACGCTACATCAAATCCCGAGGGAAAGAAAGGGAGTCCATCAATACCTTGTTGCGCTTAGATATGCATCACTGGCCAGACTCCTGACTACTTCACACTCTTTTTCTCAGCGGGGAGGTTGCCTCGTGCAGTTTTTCTGCAGTTCATCACCGATAGGAGCTTTGAAATGTCATAAGGATTCACACAAGAATTCTTTGCAAAAGTGTCATATGGGTCAAAAGCGACCCCGATCCATGTTCAATCATTACACACGTGCTGCTGCTCTGCTTATCCAACATTGGAAAGTCGTTTCTTACTTTGGACAAAGTTGGAGCATTTACTAAAGTGAGGGTTGATGAGAGTCTTTCTAAGCTTACTGGCCCATAATAACAGGTGTGACAGTAACAGGCCCCTGAGAGCGACCTCACAGGCCATTTTTCTGTTAAACACACACTTACTCTCAGTGAGATTGGCAGAATAAATATACTGCGTGCGTAAAACAACATTCTTTGTGTGTGGCATAAAGTAGGCTAAAACATGCAGCCTGATTGCTCTGATGTACACCTCCAGCAGCTATGAAACTAACAAGGCCTCTGTAGTTTGACAGTGTGTCGACGCTGCAGAAAAGCCTGGGAGAAATGAATCCAGCCATCGATCCAGCGCTTCATTTTACACTGATAGAACAGTTTGTGCCTCTAATTAAAGCTGTTTATTTTTTCATCAGAAGCAGGGTGGACAGTTCACATTCACATCAATGACTTTATGTAAAAGAGACTTTGGTGACCATATTTAAGGTTTCAGAGCACTTTAACGCCCCGAGAAAGTATATCCATCTTTATAATTAGCTGACTGTAATGCTATGTTAAGTGATACATTAGGTATGCCAGTTTCTTATGTGAGACAGATGTGCCAGGCCATCCACCCCCACACTAATCCAGGCCACTAGACGTCTTAAATAGAATCATTTGTTTGTTTTTTTAAAAAAGTAGATAAATGCTTATATTAAACTTATGTTTCAGTAACTATAACGACTGACCTCCCGTAAACTGCACATAAAGTTTCTTTGATGGCATGAGAGGGCAATTACACTGCGTCTTGACATTTTCTGGTTGTGTGCTACAGAGAGGACGTTACATACCCGTATATTTTCCCGAGAGTCTTGGCTGCAACGGCCTTAAACCTGTCCGGCCGGATCTCCATCCTCACGACTCCACGATCCGACCAATGTGCAGTCTTTGCGCGCCCCCGATTGAGCGCACAGCTTTCTCCTCTGCACCCTGCGCCTCGTGTCTCTCACTCACACATTAAAAGAAAAACAATTTAATTTTACTTGATCAGCAGACTCCTTAACCCGAAATGTCCTGTCCAGAGGAATCTGTGAGGAGCGGCACTGATTGTCCACCGATTTGTTACCTCAACTGCCTTTATGTAAGATCAACCGAACAAACATTGTCAGTCCCACTTTGTTACGAGTCCTTAATGTCCAACAACTTCTTTACACTCTTTGGTGTCCGGTAAGGTTGACAGCCCGCTGGAGGCAACTTTCGACAGGATTCATGGCCAAACCGAGTCTCTGGCCGTGGTCCTGAAACCAGATTAATGCTGCCTGCGCGCTAATCTCTCCAAGTGTGTGTAGTGAGTGGAAGGTAGCATGTCACTTCCTTCCCTGCAGCCCGATGTTTTAAACACCGACTATTCTTGGAGCGCACAAGCCTTGAATGGAGGGAGTTAGTGTAAACACTGTCCGATCGAAGCATATTAACAGACTTCTCAAGTAATTGGAAGGCGGGAGGGGCAGGTTGCTCCAGGACGCTGTGATGAGTCAGGGTGGGGCAGCAATTATTTATGTGTTACGGCCAGTTTTCTTTCATAAAGGGAATATAGATCCACATGAAACGGTTGTGTAAGGAAACGAACAATCTGATATATAAAACTATAGGGCAGGTTCAAGAATGTGTCGCTTTACTTTTGGCTGCGCGCAAGTCTTAGCGTTTCCAATGCGTTCTGTGCGTTATATCAGGTGTGGCAGAGCAGCCAAAACACATAATAACATTATCATTTGGGACATGTGGACCTAATAAATACTTTATGTTAATGTGGAGATGCTATCTAGACAACGTGACTCAAATGACATGGTGTTCCTTTGGGGTATATTGATTTGAAGCATACTTTACCATATATACTGCATTATAACATTTTCCTTTATATTAGTGATGTGCCATCTGTGACGAGCGTAACATTTGAAAATAAGAGTTGTTTGAACTGTATGTATGGCTCAAAGTCCTGATAGAAACCGATGCACAGGCATGTTTTATTGCTCCTGTGATGGAGCTAAGTCTAGAAAAGTCAAATAAAAAACTGCTGATTTGATGAAAAAGAACTCAGATTACCTTTATATTTCTTCATCAACTGTGCTTCGCTGTCAATGCATCTAACATCCAAACTGATGAAAGGGAAACAAATGTTTTGATCAATTATAAATCAGTGTATGAACTTTATTGGAAAACTGGGTGCACAAAACCTGCATTTTAAAAAGGTACTTCTGACAACGTGCACCTGCTTGAAGAGACACAAACATGGATCAAAGACTCTTAAAATGAGTCTATTTCTATCTGTGCTATTGTTGTAGTCCACCTATGTGATGCTATTATTGAGCATGAAAAGCAGAAATGAGCAAAATATATTTTTTCATTGGACAGTTTATTTTTGGATGTTATACTGGATCACTATGTTTGGATACAGATAAGGTGCATCTAGTTTATTGTTATTGTGTAAACATACAATTGCACAGCACAAATGACTACAGTTCATACATACGGTTGTGATACACAGGGACATTTTTAGGGCAAAATTGGGCCTCTGTGTACTGAGGAATTCTACATTAAAGGTTCTGATGGTCATCATGTTCTTAACCTGTGTTTAGATAAGGTAAAGGTTTGGGGTCTTGGAAAGGGTATGTTTAAGTGAGCATAGACATTTATGGTTGAAGGTCCCATTTCCTCTGTCCAGGGGATGTGTTACCGTTGTGTGACATGACTTTGGGTAATAAGTATGCATATATACAAATGTATTTGTTCGTGGCTATTTGCCATGGGCTGTGGGTGATAGGTTTGACCAATCATAGAATGTTTGTCTTAAAACATTATGACAGAGGTTAGTTTGACTTTGTATAGTGAGACAAAAAGATGCTTTGCTTTGTGTGAGCTCTGTCTCCTTATTGATCAATAATAATTTCATGTACTCTTCAGACCAATCAGTGTCAGTTATTTCTTTCTTGTGCCTGCGTCTAGTGTTTTAGTTAGCTATAGGCAGTGAGAGTTAGAGGTTAGAAGGTCACGAGCAACGATGGCAGCTGACATTTTGGCTGTTGCAGCAAGTGGATGAGATACTTCTGTGACCACAGGAGCTAATTAAAGGAACATTCTATCAAATGTTGCTGCCCCCTCCTTCATTTTTCTGCATTTACTTACAAAATTGAGTAAGAAAGCAGGTAAAATCTGTTCTTTGGGGTTTAAATTGATTGCATTTTGATGCATTTTCATACTGAAATATTTAAAGCCAGATTTGTCTGCAAAAATACTTCCCAAAATGGTGCAGATAATGAAAAAAAACATGCACATTCAAATATCAATTACTTCTCAAAAGTCTCCCGCTGCAAAGCATTCAATATCAGATACAACTCTTCTCCAGATCTTGAGCTGATATGGTTCTCAGGGAGTGTGAGGAGAGGAAGAGAGGAGGAAAGGGCATGGCAGAGGGTGGAGGGGATAAGCTGGGGGGGACAGAGATGATGGATGGAGTGTCCGAGAGTGAGCCGTACCCAGCTCTCCGTACATCTATAGCACTGGAGCCAGCAGAGGCATGGAAGAACACAGGGGGGTCCATTGGGTCTGAGGTTAAATCTGCAGGTGAAGATGTCAGAAACTTAACTTGAAGCTTGTAGATGAGACTTTTTTTCATATTAGCTCAAAGGATATATCAAAATGCACAACTAAGACAGTTACATTGCATTTTAAAATCTTTACTTCACATCTGTATGAACACATTTCCTGTTGTATTTCTAGATATAAAGCTACATCATGCAGCATCATTTATTGGCAACACCAAATGGCAGTGAACAGGAAGTAAAATAACACTTCAATACCAAGAAGTCATTGTGAGTTCCACGCTGACACATTATACGTGATAGCAAGCTTGTGTTTAATGACCCAGCACAACTGTGTTGTCTTACAACACCAGCAAAAAATTCTCAGAGGATGAGAGAGACAAAAAGATCAGATTTTGATGAGTTCAGTTTTCTCTGAATGAAAAATTCACTTTATTTGCATTTCAATAATGCAGTTTGTCACTTTGAAGTGTAGGCAGATAAGATTAGTGTATTTTTGCATGTTTAAAATAGAACTTCTCTATGGCCACTTTATACACAGGCAAATGACAAAAGTGACTGTCTTTACAGCTTCCTGTCGTTCCCTGCATACAGTACAGCAATTATTCACATGGATGTTGCAAGTTCCTCAAATTTATAACTCAATAACAACCTTTAACTTCCTTTTGAAGATGAATTTAACCATCTCCACCCTTGTAAAACACATGCTCATAATTCTATGGTACAGTCTCCAAATAAAAAGTGTTTTTGTGTTATTGCACACTACCTGGGTCTTCATTAAGCTGGGTGTGCAGGTACTGGTGTTTGGTGTAGAACTTGTTGTAGATACAGTACACCGCAGCCATCAAGGCAAAGGTCCCCATGGCTGCAGCGATGAACAGACCCACTTTGCCATTGTCTTTGTCCACATGGGCATCTGTTGTGAAAGAAAAAATCCTACTGTAAGTGAGGGGCTTAAACTATAAAATGATTGTGCCAAAACCTAATATATAATACCTAACCCTGCATCATTTATTCTTGCAATTGTGCTGAACATTTATTTGAATAACACTTACATGTCAGCTTCGCATTCAAATGAGTGGTTTCCTGTTTCCTAAGAAGATCGCGTATGTGCGGAGGAGGTGCTGCTGGGGCCTGATGGACGCGCATCTCCTGCTCAGACTGCAGGGTGCTCTGGGAACTGCTCAATGGAAACACCAGCAGCAGGCAGAGAGCTGCAAGGCCTGCCATGTGGGTCAGCCTCCGGTACACTTACAAATAAGGATTAAGTTACTTGCACAAAAATCAATGAAAACAAGTTATTTTTATCTCAAAGGTTTTCTGCTGAGGTTTACTTATTTTGAAAGTTAAGTATTTGCATTGCATTCTCTCCAAACTGCTAATAGGGCTGGTTAGGGGACTGCAATACCCACCCACCATCAGTAGCTGTATAAAGCAGTAATATTGCGTAATTTCACACTCTACAGCTTCATATATACAGCTATAATTTCCTACTTGTATGTGGTAAACTCCACCCAGTCCAGCTCTAGAAAAAGGCCTCTGAAACTATTTAACAATGTCAATATTGCACTCATACATTTACTGTTATACAATGTTATGCAAGGGAAACATTTTAAATACATCTTGTCAATACCTTGTTTACCTGAGGTCGAAGTGAGGATGTCGTGTTACTCTCTGCCGGGTGTTGGTCCTTGTCCTCTCTGCCTCTCTGGCTGACTGAAGTGAGATTGCATCCAAGACAACTGAACTCCCTAGATATGTAATATTTCCAAAGGGACACCTGAGAGTAGTCTTCCACACAAGCATACACATAAAGAAAAAGGCTTACCCAAGCCAGACAAAAGAAAAAGGAAGTCATTTAACGAGTGTGGCTCTGGCACAACATTTTATGAGTGTTACGATTTCTTTCTTTCAACCTTGACTTTGCAGATAGAACAGGCATTTTAAAAATAAGGGAGAGGATAGTGGTTTGAAACATATTTTTACATTAAAAAAACATAAAAATTGTGATATCTAATGTGAAAATGACAAATTACATAGAAGCTTAAATAGTTTGAGGTCAACATGACTTGCTGATTTGAATTTTGTATATCTTAAAAACTAACACAATGATGTCAAGCTGAAAAGTGCACTGACACAAGAGCAACAGAGCTCTCTACTGACACATATATGTACTGCTTAGTTTCTCATTTTCAGTCCTGATAATATGGCAACTATCATGTCAAACTAAATTAATCCAGAAGAGAAGATCCAGAACTATTTCTGTTAGTAAACATTTATATATTTTGTTTAAATATGGGAAATACCTTTATATACCCTGAAGGATTCTAGAGGTAGATTTCAAATCTGTCAAAACAAACTTGACATAAAGGATGGTCCATGTTTGTAGCAGGGTCATTTTCACACTTCAATATAAAGTCAGATTTATACTGCTTAGTCTTCTTTATAGTCTGATATTTGATCCTCTGAGCTGGTTGGTTTAAAACACCTTTTTTACAAGAACAGTATGTGTGTTCACTCCCACAGTCAGCACAGCACTGCAAGGACACTCAAACTGTTCAAGGACTAACAGATATGAATGAAAAACAAAGACTGTTCACCAGTCAAAACAATACAATAGAACAGCTGCTTTAGCAGAGATCTTGATAGTCTTGAACGTCATGTTTCAGTCCACCTGCAACTATTATGTAAGTATGAGCTGTCAGACTTTCACAGACACAGCGAGACAAACTAAAAGTCTCCTTCAGTCCATCAGAGCTGAGATGAAACATTTCCAACCAGGCAGATTTTCTGATGCAACCTGTGTTATGCAAGGTCACCAAGAATAACAAATCTTCATGTTGCTCTTATTCAAATGTGCAGTTGCCACAGCTGCTCAGATGATATGTGTCAACCATCTGTCCCAGTAGATAATGATGCAGATAGACAACACATAGAAGGTGACTGAAATGTTTTGCTGGAGAACATGATTAGAGATATGCTCTTAACTCCAGTAACTGTAGCATCTCTAGACCTTTAGGTGGGTGACATCATCAAATGCTTCAATGGAAAAGCCCAGTAATAACTAAAGTGTGCGGTGAGTACTTAAACATCGATTTATATAGCACTTAAAAAGTTACTAAATAATTTACATACATAAATTAAAGTAACTTAAGTCATGGGAAAAAGACAGTGTCAGTTAACAAAGCAAGTATTTGAGGGGCAATTACAAATATGAATGTAAAACCAATAAAAATAAAAACAGATATAAAAGTTTTGCAATCAGGAATTAAAAGCAGCTTAATACAAGTGTGTTTTGGGGGGTGAGGGGGGATTTCCTGAGGCAAGGCAGTCCAAAGTCTGGGGGCTCTAACATCAAATATCACCTTTAGTTTTTAGCTGTGACTTTGGAACGGACAACAGTTTGCCTGAGGATCTCAAGCAGCACGTTTAGTCATAAGGAGAGAGACGCTTGGAGATATAGGAAGGTGCCAAACCAGACAAGGCCTTAAAAAAAAAAGTAAAAAAGTAGAAACATATTTTAAAATAATACGATCACATTTTTTAAGAACCAACTTTTAATGTCCATTAAGCTGTTGGTGCTAAGCAGAAGGTTTTGTAGGCTAGTTTTGTCATTCATCAGCTGGTAAAGTGGTGAGTTGTCAGTTTAGAAATGGAACTACATGTTATGGTTGTGTATGTTGTCACCCGGAGGGGGCATGTAAAGAGAAACAAGGATGGGACCTAAAATTGAGCCATGAGGGACTGTAGTGGGTAGGAGCTGGGCTTGACACTGAATCACCTATACTAAAAGAGAAGTGTCTACCAGTTAAATATGAGGGAACCATGATAACAGTAGCAGTCATATTTTAACATGGTCAGTGACGAGTCTGAGCTCAGAAATATAGGAGCTGTTCCATTTAGGAGGACTGTAAACTAAAATAAACAAAGCGGGTTAACGCTTATAATGATGAAAGGCAAGTTATTAAAAAACAATTCACCACAAGGTACAGTACTGGAGATTAAGTTATCCCTATAAATTACAGCCACCCTTAACTGCAGCCAGAAAGCCTAGGGGTAAGTAATTAAGAGAAATTGGGAGGGGAAGCCTCATTTAATGATGTAATAAATCAGTATATTTCAACCAAGTTTTGGTGAGCAGGAGATAGTCAATATTAATTGAGATGATACAGTTGTTATTATTAAGTGACCTCACATTTAATAAAGCAGTTTTAATGTGGGTGGGAGTCAAATGTGCCAAGTTGGACTTAAAGGGAGAACCTTCAGTATTAGTTATTAGCATTTACTCCATGCCAGGTAGATGTTCTAGGGATCATTTTACCAGGCTAGGTAGGTAACACAGACAAGAATAACACTATGATCATTCCACAAGAGGCAATATAACTTCAATAGTACATGTTCAGCCAGCCTGGAACAGATATTCAAAAAACATTGTTTATAGTGATATACAGCTGTCTGAGCCAATTTCTCAAAATAATCTGAATGACACTCACTCAGTACCTGACTGCTGATAATTTACTGCTTCTTAACAGCCCGACTCTAGCATCTTGCATCCATTACCAAAGCACACGCAGCTCAGTTTCCTGTCTCTCACCTCTTAAATAACATTTTTCTTTTTAGTACCTGCTAAATGTGTTGCTTTGGAGCTGGTGTCTGTTAGCTAATCATGACATTTTGGCATAACCTGCATGCATTCAAAACACTAAACTAAAAGTACAATCACCAACCAGCAATACTCTGTATGTCAACTAATGTTTCATGAAATATCTATAGATTTGATATGTGACAGAATAAAGCAATATATTGACATATGACATATTGTATCCAACAAATGTATAGTATGAGTGTTACCTAGAACACTCCTCTTATTAGCTGTGGTATTATAACTGTAACAGTAACAGGAAAAAATGTTTCAATATAGTGCTGAAAGAAATATTTTAATAAAAAGAATGGCAACAATATATTACATAGCAATGGCATTATATTACATTTCCTCCTTTTATACAGACTACAAATAACACTATTAAAAGGGAATCTACAAAAAGAAATGTTTTTCAAACTATACATATGCTGGAATGCTTTTAACATTTTGTTCAATCAGCCTGGTTAGATCTGAAGGCACTTTGTACACGTACATTCAACAGCATTCAAGTTCATTAAAGTCAATTCATATTTCAGAGTAACCTGCTGAAAATGTTAAAAAAATGACATCTTTATTCTCAGCAAACTGGCTATGAAAATACAAAAGAAATGTGAAATCTTATCAAAAATGTGCCAAGCAGTTCAATCTAAAAAAATATTTTTTGCAAGATCAATACCTTAATTGGATCATATACTGCAGTTAAATCAGAACAGATGTCAAATGTTATCTGGTCAGTGGCTTTGTATAGCTTTATAAAATTAAGCTTGTTTCCTCCTAAACCCATGCTGAAAAAAGCGCTTCATGCAAACTTCTGATTTCCAAATAAAAAATGACAGACAATCCCTGACATGTTCAATTACAATTGTTCTTGGTGCATTTTTACACATATTATATACATATTTACATTCAAATGTAATCTCCATGGTAGCTGTACCATGCTACCAAAAAACTGGCAGCCTACAGTCCTTGTACCTGTGTGCTCTACAACGCTAATGCTAACTAACTGTTTTTTCTACACACTTACTGTTGTGTGCCTAACATTGCCTAACATTACAATTATAAAATCAGGGTGATGGGAACTTTGATTTTTTTCCATGTCTGACATGATATCACAAAACAACACATTAGTGATTGTACGATAATCCCTGTAAACCCAAGCAAGAAAAAAATAAATAAATAAAATGTGTGATACCTCATGTATCAGCTATTTCAGGTTGGTTTGAACGGAAAATGTTAACATGATTGTGCAGCTACATGATAAATGTGTATGCATGCCACATCACATACTGGTGACACAGTACTTCATATTTTGAGCTTTAAACATGGTTTTATGGCTTGGGTGTAGTGAACAGCATCAATACTGTAGCTGTATTTAACGTCACCTCTCTTGGTGTAACAGTCTTGCAAAACATGTACAGTTATTTGCTCAACTCATCCTGACTATTTCTGGACTTAAGTAACACCAACTGCAACAAGAGATGAGCAATCGACAAGAACTGTGTAGTGTTATGTGCACTGTATATGTACTCAGATACAGTGAAGTCATGATTTTGCTGTCATAATTCAGCCTCAGTGTTTGTATTGTAACTCACCTCAAATCATGACCAACAAGTAACACAGCATGAAACAGTTTTTAAAAAAAACCTGTAATTTACTGTGCAATAAAAAAAAGAATGTAAATTATAAAAGGGTTAAAAAATATATTTACAACATACTGTAAGTCTGTCCATAAGAAAATGTAAGGAAAGAATTGATGATTTATTATTATTATTTAAAATCATCATTTTTAGGATATTAATTGAAATGATGAAGTACATCATGATGTGATGTCTATGGCTTATACTGCAAACTAAAATATTGTTTTCACTGATTTGAACAATTGTAAAATGTAGAGTTGTTTGGAATTCATTTTTTCCACATTAAATAAATATGGGACTAAAATTGTATCTGCATACTGAAGGTCATTTCTCACTGTGTAACATCAAAAGTCCAAAGTTTAAGATAAGGAACTAGCTGCCCCGTTTCTCTGTTCTAGTTCTGACATGTCAGTCATGGGAGTTTCACACTTGTCATCAGTACTAACAATGCTGTACCGACCGATCTCTGCATCTCTGGATGCTTTTTTCATCCTGTCCTGCATGATAGAGTGGATGAAGCCCAGTGGGGTGGGCATCATTGCAAATATGATCAGTAAAGCCAGAACAGCCAGAGCCCAGCCTGGGTACTGCAGTTCCTCTTCAGCAGCCTGAAGAAAAAAAAAGAAGTCAATTGCATCACTAAACAACCTGAACTTCAAAAGTTCTATGAACATGCTATGTGAAATGAGAGAAATCCACCATGAATTATTCCCCTTGAGTAGGAAATAGAAGTAACAGTGAAGCCAGAGACAGCTTGCTTTACCATTTGCTAGTTTTTAAGTGCAGACAAAAACAACATCTGTTGACTCTAGATGCAACAAGTCTTTAGGCAGCACTGCCTGAAGCTGCTCATCATTTTGTTAACTGAGAAAATGGTTTCTTCAGACTGCAAAAGCAAAAACATAAATGCAGCAGCACAATACAACATTGAACTCTGATAGCTATGTTTTCAGAGGTGCATTTTTCTCTTTGATATAAATTCTCCATACCTTGGCTTCGTTCCATGCCTTGTAAACTGGTCGTGTGATGATCATGCGAACAGTCGTGGCTGCAAGCAGCCCCATCATAGCTAGCGGGCAAATGTATTTCCACAGGTACTTGTAAATGACATGGGGACGCCAGCCCAGCATGACCTCAATGTCGTCAAGGAATCTTCAAAGACAGAAGAAATTCCATATTTTTTATGACCAACATTCAAACTAAGAATAACATTAAATTCAGGATTTCAAGAAGTCAGTCTGAAAATAGATCTCACCTATCAGCTCCGTACAGCCAAGACACACTGAAGGTCTCAAAAACCACCACAATGATGAGCGGCAGGGTGGCAGAGTAATCATCGAACATCATAACAAAGTAGTTACCACAGCGCTGGGTGAAGAGTAGGCCAATCACAAAGCCGATGATGCAGCTGAAAACTGGAAAAATCATAACAGACACATTAGGATAAACCACATCGTCTTCTACTAAAGAGAGCATGTGGAATCATATACTGATGGTCAGTGGTTTGTGGCTTCTCCTGGAAAACTACATCCATTGATTTGTACTGAATTTGCCCTCTCTCTGCTTAAAAAGGTGTCTGTAAAATACACTGATGATGTGATGAGAAAACACTGATGTAGTGGCTGCAACTTGGCAACATGACAGAGTGAAGAACCTAAAAACGTGATGCCAAAAGTGAAATATTTTGGTGTTGGCATTTCAGTTGTGACAATGTTGTCTGAGGCACGACAAAAAAAACTGTATCCTTTTGTATCTCCTCTTAATAAAATACCTGAACTCTCACAATCTTAACTGTTCAAATACCAACAATAAACCAAATCTATTCAGTGAATCTGCATGTATGTTTTTACTGGATGTGTCTAATAACTGAATTGCAGAATCAAGGTTTTCATAAAGTAGCTACATGTGCTATCTTATGACAGTGTCCTGGGTCTCTCTATCTGGAGTGTATTCAGTAATGACTTAAAACAATGGTAGAGGTCAAAGAGTTGTTTACTTGTGAATTTGGTCTTGTTGTTGGCCAGAGTCTTGAAGCGGTCTGTGAGTGGGGCAAGGATGCCTTCCATAGTGCCAAACATGGTGCTGAGTCCTAAGTTGAGCAGCATGAGGAAGAAGAGCGCCGACCAAAAAGGGCTGCCAGGCAGGAGTGACATGGCTTCTGTGAACGCAATAAAGGCTAGACCTGTCCCCTCCACACCCTGAAGACAAACACAAGAGTTAATGTCCCTCAATCTGATCAGTCACATTTTTGTTTTTGAAAATGACAATATTTTAAAATCTATATTTACCGTCTGCATCTCTTTTTCCATGTCGCAGTCTGTGATGCCGGCTGTGAAGTTCCCATGTTCTTTAAACCAGTCCCTGTAGTCCCCCAGGGCCACAGAGCTGGGATCAGAGTAGTTAAAGCGTGGTATCCTAATAGTGTCCACTGAACCGCTGTTAATCAGCTCTGACAGCTGTTTTACATTCCTAAGAAAAAGACAAAAGAATATACAACCATGAAAATATGCTGTATATCAGATATTATATGTCAATATGAAATCAGTTTCACAATTATTACACTTTATTAAATTAATTTCACAATACTATGGATGGATAAAAATCACAAGGAAGGAAGGAAAGAAGAAGGGAAAGGAAGAAAAGAAGGAGGGAAGGAGGAAGGAAGGACAGAAGGAAGGAAGAAAAGGGGATGGAGAGAGGAAAGAAAGAGAAGGAAGGAAGGGGGGAAGGAAAGAGGAAGGAAGGACAGAAGGTAGGAAGAAAGGGGATGGAAGGAGGAAAGAAGGAAGAGTAAAAACAGATGGGGTCAATTTGACCCGGAAGGACGACACAAAGGTTAATTTTTCCTCACACTACAATCGCTGCTCATAGAAAAATAACCGTAATGTCCTTTTTTTTTAAAGTGAGAACAGAAACACTTGGTGTGACTGAGCCTTTAAAAAGGTTAAAAATGGTGACATTTTAAAGTGCAGTTAATAGTGAAATGGATTAATCACTGCACCCCTATAGTCCAGATACAGATCAATGTGATATTTAAACATACCTGACTATACATTTCATGGCCATATTTTTGGCGCGGAAGCCGAGCACAGCAAACACCACCAGGGTGGCCAGCACGGATGTGAGGAAGTTTATAGAGGAGACGGTGAAGGCATCACGGTGGCAGTTGTTGTTCTTGGGATTGTAGGAGGAATAAGCGATGATGGACCCGAAGCCGAGGCCCAGGGCGAAGAAGACCTGCGTGGCTGCCTGCCGCCACACCTGTATGTCTGCCCAGATTTTTAGCTGAAAATGTATGAACAGATGTATCATGAAAATATCCACATCTGTCTTCCTTTTCTAGATTCAGACTGCTTTTAATCTGCAAATACCTTGGGGTAAAACATGTATTTGATTCCATCTAGGGCCCCATCAAGCATGAGTCCACGCACAAGGAAGCAGAACAGCACCAAGTAAGGGAAGATGGAGGAGAAATACATCACCTAGGAAGTGACAAAACATGACATATTAACATGTAAATTAATCTGCCCACTTTAAACACAACATTCAATTCTGAATCTATATGTGTGTGCAATCTTTCATCTTGTTCTTATATAAATCCTACTCATTTTGCCACTCTAACCACATTTTCCCCACAACATTGACTGAAGTTTCTTCCAGTCTGAAGTGTAATTCCTACTGCTCATTACACACTGAACATATGGTCCTTGTAATCAAGATGCCAGGTGCTTAAGTCAGTAATAGTGTGAAACACCTGATGTCAGCCTGTGCAGGATTAAACTACCCCTTCAGATGAAAGCAACAACATAAATTACAGTAAATAATATGTTGTTACACCCCTCCTCCTGATAGATTTGTTCCAGGCAGGATTAAACTGTTGAAACAACTACTGGACCACTAATGCCATCTAGAGAAAACTGTTGGAAGCTTTACGTGAAAAAATATTGGTTGACACTCATTTGCAAAACAAACCAAAAAAAAAACTAATTAAAAAAACTCTACTTATAATTAAAAAGACACAATATGTGGATATTGCTATTTAAAGTGGGTCGACACAGGCAAACATTCCTGAGATTCCATCACGCAAAGGAACCATGAAATCTAAAGCAAACACTTGACGAGGATTTGACCCAACAGTGTAGCTCACCATACAACTCACTAACAGTAGTTTTCAGTAAGGTGAATGAAGATCTTGTCACATTTAACTAACTCAATTTAACCACATTCTTATTTTGCTAAATGATGCTAACTTTCAAAAAAGGGTATTTTTAGCAACCCGACTATTTAACATTTATCACAGAAAATCACTGTACCATTTTCAATGCATATCAGAGTTTATATTATCATAATCATATATTAAGTCTTGCTTCATTATAATGCAGGTAAAATAAAGCCAGTCATTTCAATTGGTGAAGTAGTAACTCATCTAGTAACTGGTAGTTTGTGTTTAACCACTCCTGTTGTCCTCAGGTCAAGAAAGGACAGAAGGGAGGACAGGAGGAAGGAAGGAAAGGAGTAAGGAGGAAAAGAGGAGGGAAGGAAGGAAGGAAGGAAGGAAGGAAGGAAGGAAAGCAGTAAGGAAAGGAGTAAGGAAAGGAGTAAGGAGTAAGGAGTAAGGAGGGAGGGAGGAAGGAAAAGAGTAAGGAGGAAAAGAGGAGGGAAGGAAGAAGGAAGGAAGGAAGGAAGGAAAGGAGTAAGGCGGGAGGAAGAAAGGAAGGATGGAAGGAAGGAGGATGGAGCAAAGAAAGAAGGGTGGAGGTGAAGGAAGGAAGGAAACATTAAAGAAAGAAGGAAGGAAAGAAGGAATAGTCAAAAGAGATGGGGTCAATTTGACCCGGGAGGACGACACAAGGGTTAAAGCCTCTGACCATCACAACTCCAGAAGTACATGAGAGAGCAGCTAAAACAACCACACTTTTTTCAATTGGCACAGTTCCCTTAATAGTAAAAATGAGCACTCTGACATCAAGGCGCCACAACAGATCAGACTTACCTTGACAGACGTCTTGATGCCCTTGAACATTCCCAGGCACACAATGGTCCAGGCCACCAGCAGACAGCAGACGATGTAGGGGTTGAATGAGCCCGTCTCATCAATTGAGTCTGTGATATCCAGAGCTTTACGGTACCAGAAATATGAGGTAGGGGAGCTTTTTTCACATTCCTGCACTAATGTGGAAAAAGAAAGAAAAAAGAAAAAAGTTGAGCTAATGTGTTTAACTGTTCTTTACTGCTGCTTGTCAGTTTTCAAACTTTTAAGCTGTGCATTTACCCGTTAAATTCCCCTGTTGAGGACACTGTTCCCATGGTAAAGGGGACTGAAACGAGTTCCCAAGGTAGAAGAGACTCCATGCGAGGATCACATTGTAATAGAGAGCCACAAAGAAACATACCTGAGGACATATGAGAACAAGACGATCAGGTTAATTAAATTATATCATGTTTAAAAAGGACAACTGTGCAAATACAATTTACCATACACAATCTAATATAACAGCTTTGCCATGAACTCTACTTTTACAACCATAACTCAACTTTGAGTTTATCATTGATCATAGTAGGTTACCATTTTTGCCCCTTTGTATATGTCAATGGTGCGGACAAAATATTAGCAACAATTCTTACACCATCACCATGGACTACCACCTCAATAATTAACATAAAGTAGAATTATCTCCTTTCTGACGATGTCAACAATAACTGAAAATGTTTAAGCTTTGTAGAATTTATGGCAGGGCTGTTAAAATATATACATATGGTTTGGGTGTCAGTCCCACAGAATCAAAGAGTGAGTGCTCCTCTCTGTACGACTGCAGTTGCTTACTAATATTGAAGAGGGGAAAAAAAGGAAAAAGGATATTTGCCATCAATGATAGCCTTGATAGAAAATAACCCAAAGAAAGCCACAGTCTCCCTCCTTGTAGCTATTACACCATCATATTTGTTATTTGAACAACTACTTCATTGTTCTTTTGTGACCTTGTTGGCAAAAGTCAATCTGGAAATCAGAATATTACTACAAAATTACTCCTACTGACACCTGGAATGCATTAAAAAAATCAAGAACTGAGTAATAAGTAATAAATTACCACACAGCTGGAGTAGCCGATCCCTGCGAGCTTGGGGGAGATGTACTTCCATACTCCGATGCTGCCCTGACGAATAGCCTGACCGGCTGCCAGCTCCAGGAAGAACAGGGGAATACCCACGACCAGCATCAGCAGCACATACAGGAGGAGAAAAGCACCTGAGGAGACAAGGTGACTGGCAGTCAGAAAGTACTTCACTCCATTTGAAACTGAACAAAAATAGAAAAAGTAGCAGGAGTGTTGCAATACTACGTTCTATTGGAAATATGTCTTCCCCCCAATCCTACTAAAAATATACTTCATGCAGATTTCTCTCTTCATCTACAAAAAATGCAAAGCTGGTAACTCAACTGTTTCATAAGTATCCATTCGTAGACAAACTGACAGCAAGCCTTATTAAAGCTGAACAATAACTTCAACTTGATGCAGTAGGAAACCAAAAATGTGATAAATTGTGATAAATGATTCCACAGTTACAGTTTACATTGTTGCCTCTGACAACAGATAGAAACCAGATGCTGTAACATCAAACCTTGGGGCAGCAGTGCTTAGTGTTGTTTACAGAGTTTCTACATCTCTACACAATATGCTAAATAGTGTGTTGTTCATATTTGGAGGAAAATAGTTTGTAGTTAATGGATTTACATGCTTTTATAAATACACATACATAAGTCTAGTATTAATAGTCTCTGTTTAATCACATGCTCATCCTGTGATGACGACTCTGCTGACGTGTATGCTGAACTCCAGCAAGCTCAGATGACATGAATAGATCTTACCTCCTCCATTCTGATGACACAAATATGGAAACCTCCAGACGTTGCCGAGCCCAACACTGAAACCCACTTGAGCCAAAAAATACTCTATTTTACTGTTCCATCCAGCTCGAGCGGGGGGCTCAGACGAGCTCTGCTGGCTCTCTTCACCGGCGTAGCCATCGACTTCTGACTCAGTGGTTCCTGTCTTGTCATCGTCAGTGGGCAAGGGCTGCTTCTCCATCTATCACAAGAGGAGGCAAAAGAAAATAATAAAGACACTCGAGTCAAAACAAATGAATAAAGAGCCACTGCTGGTTTTTATGGATTTATGAGGATTTTTCCACAACTGATAAACTGTTCAACAGATGCTGATCAGTCCACTGTGGCCTTAGTCAGACTCCAACACATTTAATTATACTGTTAATTGATCCACTCTGGTGGTGGCAATGGTGGGTGTGGATATGTTAACACCCAGTGGCATATTTAGATAAGAGCTTCAACGATTAATAATGGATTAATTGCCAACTAAGTCGGTAATAGATTCATTGTTTTGAGTCATTTTTTGAGAAGAAAAATTTTAAAATTCTGATTCCAGCCTCTCAAATGTGAGTGTTTCTGGTTTCTTTAGTCCTCTGAGAAGATAAACTTAACATCTTTGGGTTATGGACTGTGGATTCAGACAAAACATTCAACCATGTCACCTTGGGCTGTGGGAAACTGACATCTTTTACCATTTCGTGACATTTTATAGACCAAACTAATGGATCCACAGATTAATTTAATCAACACATTCATCGGTAATGACAATAATTGTTAGTTGCAGCCCTAGTTTAGATACACCTGCAAAAACTAATGACAACAGTCCTGCATTACATGTTACAATCAGGTTATATTAAAGTTTGGTTTTCAATTAATTTATGATATACAGAGAGGAGTTTCTAATATTTTGTCCAACCCTTTTATACCTATGAGGCTAACCTGGCATATTATTGTACATATGAGCAGTCCTCTATCCAATCAGCTGGTTAATTACACTAATTGCATTTACCGGGAAACGCAGGTGTAAAATAATCCCTGATTAGTCTGGACGAGTCCTGCAAACATCTATGTCCTCATAAACTTCACAATACATTCAACTTCTTTGTCATTGAACAAGTAGCTACACAATGAGACAGATCCTTTCAAATGTTCATATCACCATTATCTTCATAAATAACTATAGCAGGTTGAGTCTTGGCGCGGCATCTAAACCATGTAGGAGTCAGTTCAGCATCCAAATGCGGATGTTTAAACCAAACACAGACCAAACTGACCTGACCACCAACAAATGTTTGAAGAATGCAGAATTAGAAAGACCGATAAGTTAGTGTCGATGATCATCCTTTTTCTCTTTTATCCTCCTGTACGTCCGCTCACAGGAGGAAATGAGCACGTGTTGACTGTCACTGTACTAATATCTTCTTCCGTTTCTGTCCCTCACATTAACACTAACATAAATGATACAATTATGCAGATGTTCAAATTTATAAAGAGACATATAAGACCAATAATATATGATGCGTTGAATGTGTTTATTCTCTTACCGCCTCCACAGCGTGTATTATCGCGGTCTAGTGTAGTAGTCGTGGCTTTGTTTCTTCCGCGTGATGCAACACAATGGCCCACCCCTATGCTGCGTTCACGGGCTGTAAAAAATATTGTTATTTACCTTATCGATTTTTTACAATTCATCGATTAATCGTCAACGAAATTCCCACTTTAAATTGCTTGTTTTGTTCTGCTTACTGCCCCAAACCAACAAAAACGTATATAAAATCATCATGTGTAAAATAAAATGTAGTGGCGTTATGCAATTTAATTACAAAATAAATGTAACTGTAATAATTACAATGTTGATGATTACAAAGGGGGCTACATCTGAAGTCAGACCTTTAGCTCAGGAAGAGAGTTTTTTCCTAATTTTTTAATACTTAACATGTTACTGAATTCAATATTGCTGTTTTTAATGATTTGAAATAATTTTTTATATTGTGTTAATAAATCATGACAGGGACCTTATTTTGAACACACATGGGCTTAAATTGTGTCACAGTACCAATTAAGCCCATGCCATACTTTTGGCTTTTTCCATCAAATATCTTTATTTTATATTCCAAAATCTACATGAACTAATGAATACATTTTCAAATAGAGATACATCTTGCTGTATAAGAAATGATCTCCCTTATAAATCATGCCAGTGTCCATAAAAAAACAAACTGAAAACATTCGTTAGAAAAGTAATCAAATATAATAAGTTACATTACTTTGATTAGGGAAGTGAAATAGTTACATTATTTATCACATTTTAAATAAATAAATTTGTCTTATATATTTGTAGTACACAATATCTTGAACTTTAAACTAAGTAATATTAGCATTAATATAGCTCTCATGAATAAAAAAGTACAATGTTTCCTTTTGAATTGTAAATAGTGAAGAAGAATACCGTGCAGAGAATGGATACATTGAAGTAAAAAAATGAAAGTTCAGGAGTCGAGTTACTTTTCACCACTGTTGTAATGAAAAGGGACTGTTGAACATTTAAATGAAGACCCAACTCGACAGATATTTGCAACCATTTGTGCCCACATACACGAAGGGCCTTGAACGTAGCATAAACTTTCTTAAAGTCCCTGTTCGTTATAGGACATGCGAGGCTGTGTGATGCCAGGTAAGGATTCAGTCCAACAGTAAAAACTGGACCACAGCAACTTATTGTAGAAAAAAAAGTTGAAACCACATCACTTTAAATGGTAAGGTTGACAATGTTGAAGAAAAGCTGAATCAGTTGACGCCTCCCTGAATGTCAAACATAACACGTGGCAAATATTTACTTTCTCTATTTTAATTTGTGACAGTTTTTCTTTCTTTATTCACGGTTTCGTTTTCACATTTTAGTTAATAGGGGAAAAAGACATGAAAGCTGATGCAATAGTAGACTCCTATCATCAAACACTTTTCAAGTCAACTTGAATTAAGTCACTTCCTCCAATGGAGACCCACTCTACCCGCATTCATGATTATAATGTACAAAACTATTAAACTACTTATTTTCATCAAAGTCCCAGAGGTGTCACCAAAGTCACACTGACCTGGAAGAGTGACATTTATCTACACTGCACTGACCAGTCACACACACACACACACACACACATACACTGTCTGCCACGTATGCCAGTTATGGAGGTAAACAAAACACACCATTACCAACCCCATAGCGCTACAGTGTAATCTAGTCACTCACATATACTAGCATGCATGTATTAAAAAGGTAATAAATACCTCGTGGTGTCAAACAGTAGAGATTACTGAAAAGTTATCCAGATGTCCTCAAACCAAAGTCAAGCACTAACCCTCCTTACTGTCACTCCACCTGGCTCCTCCTATCTCCTCTATTGGTGCATCAACTGGAGGCTTGTCGACCTCCAGTTAAGGACTGTTATGAAATGTGACACCCCACTTTCCAATTTTTTTCAATCCCAACTCCACACCCCCCACCCCCACCTTGGCAAATCCCCCCAAAATCCCATAAGAAATACAGTAAAGGACATAACCACTGTTTGCTGCACCTCTGCACACCACAGTTGCCCCAAAGTGTGTCAAAAAAATGTAAATTATGCACACTTGTCAGTATGTGGGTGTACAGTAGAACGAATGAGTAAATATTTTTATCTCTAAGGTGGGGTGGTAGACTGGGCGGAACTGTGCAAGGTGACACACCTCTGTGAAAGCTTTCAATGCCAAAGAGAGGAGGGTGGGGAGTGAGACACCTGCAGTCACACTGAGACACAGGACAGATTTTATTCTCAGTTTTAAAAATACACCCATACACAGCTGTTGACATCAGGAATAAAGTGCTGGATCAACCTTGGTAAGTTGATTAAACATCTGTTTTCATTCACCAGTCTCTGTGGCTGGTATTTGGGACTGATGTACTGAATGATAAGAGATAAGATTTGAAAGTACTTGATTTGAACATGAACAGTAACCTTTAACTTAAGTGTGGAATTTCATCACGTTTGATTTTTTTGTGTGTGTGTGTGTGTGTGTGTGTGTGTGTGTGTGTGTGTGTGTGGTGCTATTGACTGATTATTTGTAGTGTTTTGGCAAGCTGCTTGAAAAACATCTTGCCACTGTTAATTCAATGGTTTCTGAGAGTTTACTGACATTGATTTCAATATGAAAAACATCCTCTACACTTAACTGTATGTGGGCTATGTTCCTATCACAACACCTTTATCATTTTGTAAAATAATGACCAAAACATTTTCCTTACAAATTGGGTTGAAAAACAGATGGGACTAAATGTGTGCGCATCCAGGTAAATTATTCAGGTGTAAGATAGATAGATACATTTTCATTGCAGGGTACAAAGGTGTGTGTTCTTCACACTTACAAGCTCCCAATAAACATTATGATCTGTGAGAATGTCCTCAGGCAAACACAAACAGGCCTTTCTTGCCTGTTTGTCTCCAGATATCATGTCTAATCATGTGTTGTGTGGTTGTTATTAACAGGGTGATATGCTTATTGTACAGAGACAATCATTCTCAGGCATGCTGGTGTATAAATTTAAACTTTTTTTAACTTAAGAATAGTGTGTATAAATTGCTGGCGTATCTCTATAACCTCATTTGTTTGGTACTGAATGTATGAACAGACATAATGTATTTTTCAAGTATTTTTGATGAAAGCAGTCTTAAGGAAATGTAAGTGATACTGTACGTTTCCTCTCTTGATACCCGTGAATCCAGTATTGATGGTTACAGAGGAACACAGAGATTGAATGGTGAGATACAGTGTATTGTCGTCAGACTGGTTGGATGGCTTGCTCACACAGCTTAAGCCCATGTTATTGAATCAGATATAGGCGCAGGCTGACGTAGACTGAAGTAGGGTGAAGGGAAAATTTGAATGAGGATGTTTCTTTTGCAGGTACCAGTTAAGAGTTAATAGTTCAGGTTATAGAAATAAATAGCTGAGCTGAAAACTGATGCCTGCTTTAAAGGCACAAATCCATCAGTGTCAGAGTGGATCAAAGGTCCTTTGACAACACCCTTTGTAACTCCACCTAAAATGTTTTCTGTATGGGACCAATAATCTGTTCTCCCTTTCTAAAGCTACCTATATAGACTTCTCTCCATTTTGTCACCACCAGAGCAGCTGATACATTGGACAAAGGATGACAAACATCTCACGATATGTTGTTAACGTGAGTCTCGTCTGCCACACATACACAAACCCATTTCTCAACCTGAGATCCTACTTCCCCATCCTTTACTTTTGCTTCCTTGTTTGCAGCACCTGCTGACGTTTTCGCTCCAGGATGGCGACGTACATAGCGTGGAGGAGGCCCAGTCACGCTTCTCCATCCTGGCTCACAACAAAAAGCTGTGGAGTCAAACGATGTTCCTGGATATTGGAGCACAGGCCATTCTTCTCCGAGACACACAGAGCCAGGTAGGGGACAGATGCATGATAGTGAAGGGGAAGAGGTGTGGGCGGGGAATGTTGTGAGTGATTAAACAGGATGAATGTAGGTGACATCAGCATGCATAATGACCTCCAGTATCATCTTCTCACTCAGGACGAGCTGGAGCACTACCCTTTTAAATCCATCTACCGCTGCGAGGCCATCGACACTGAAAAACTCTTCCCGTCCCTGCTTCTCCTTGTCTGCCAAAGCGCAGACCAGAAAAAGCCAGACATCCACTTCTTCAGCTGCGAGACCGTGAAGGTGAGTGATGACGCCTGAGAGACTCCTCTGTATGACTCAGTGTGGTTCAAGTTTTACAAGTGATGCCACTTTTCTCACTGCGTCACAGGCGGAGAAAATCTGCGACGTCATCGCACGCTCAGTTTCAGGTTCCACCAGCAACAGGACTAAGAAGCCTCCTGATGCCCTCAGGTACAGTGGACATCATGGTCATGGTGATGGTCTTTAAAGCAATAAAAATGACACAAACACATAAGAAAAAACATCAATAATGGTTCTGATTAAGCTTTTAACATTGAAACTTATAGGTCTGATGATTTATTGTGTGTTTCACAAAAGAGAAAAAAAGTAAAGAGAGGCAGTTAATGGACAGCCAAACAAAAGAGAGATACAACACAATAGTTAGTTAGACATATCTCACATTAAATTATTTACTTTTCTCTCTTGTTGCATGTTGTCATATTTTCCATTGAATCAACGCAGACTGGTGTCACCATCCACCTGTCTGAGCAAGAGAGAGAGACAGAAAGAGGCAGAGGACAGTGTAAACAGAGAGAGAGAGAGAGGAGAGAGAGAGAGAGAGAGAGAGAGAGAGAGAGAGAGAGAGAGAGAGAGAGACACAGACTTGTTGTACCGGTTTTCACATAACTTAGGAAGGTGTGACAGAGATAACAAGACCATTGTGACAGAAAGCAAAGAGAACAGAGGACGTATGACAGCAGCGGTGTGCAGGCTCGGGCCCTGAACGGATTTACCTGCTTTGAAAATTGTCTCTTTTAAAGGACTTGTGAAGGACGGACATATGTGGTAAGGAGAGACGGGTGGGGTTCAGATGTGATTCAGGAAAGCGTCAGAACGATTTCAATCAGCTATCTGAGTGTATTTGCATATAGCTGAGAGTGAGGCAAACATCAAAGTTTTGGGCTGAACGGATCCCTCCTTTTTATTCAAAGCTGGCTTCTTGCTAATTTGTTTTAAAGGAGAGTTTAGATTAAAGCTAGGTGTTGCTTGTAATAAAGAGTATAGTCATGAGTAAGCATAGTCAGGGTGTTTATGGTACTTTCATAGTGGAATAAGGGCTGTGGGATTACATTTCAGAAACACTATATTATATCTGTTGATAGAAGATTACGTCGTCTGACTGGATTCACCCATCAAAGACGTCCTTCTGTAAAAGGTTGCAACCATTTCAGGCTCTCAGAATGAAGATGAGCCTGTCTGACAATCAAATGTGTAGCTTGACTTCTTTAAGCTCTCACTGAAGGGTGTTTCCTGTGATGGTGCTGAGTGAGCAACAGCCACCATCATCATCAGCAAGAAGTTTATCACCAATAAACCTGTAGTGAGATGTTGTGAGAGTGTAGCAATGTTCAAATGGGGATCAATCTCTTCTCTTGTTCCTTTTCAGGCTTCCTCAGAGTGGGGGTGAGATGATCGACCCCTTTGACATCCCAAGCCCCCCTATCCCACATGCTCCAAATCCCCCACCAGCAAACCCTCCACCTTACCCTGGACCAAGAGGTGAGAAAAATAACTTCTTCTTTTTTTTTTTTTTTTTTTTTTTTTAAATGAATGCTTGTGTGTGACAGTATAATCCTTTGCTGGTGTAAAACTGTTTAGGAAAAGGAAAAGGAGGGATTTAAAGGTAAGAAGAAGGAAAGGACACAGTGAGAGGTATTTAAGGTAAAAGGATCTCAGGAGCACAGGGAATGCATTGTGTGTTTGTGTGTGTAAGGGGATGGGTTTCAGGAGTAAAAGGGGGGCAGGAATTCCAATTGCAGGACCAAGGCCGTGAATGAAAATGGATGAACTGAATCCTCTCCTCTCTCTCACAACAGCAAACGGTGTGAACGGTGGACCTGATATATCTTTCCTGCGAGCGGAGAGAGAAGTGGTAAGCCTCCTCTTCATCATCTTCACAGATAGTTTTTGGCTTTTCCATTCACCTCTTGGTTGCCATTTATCTCCGAGCAGCTCAAACAACAAGTTCTCTCTTCTTTCAGGGGATCCTCAATCACTGTTTCGACGACATCGAGACCTTCATGGCCAAGCTGCAGCAGACTGCAGAGGCTGCAACAGTGCTGAACCAGAGGAAGAAGAAAAAGAAGAAAAGCAAAAAGCAGAGTGCTGAAGGTGAAGATATTATTCACATAAATACCATTTAAGGCTGAAATAACACAGATTTGGGTACTGATAACTGTGCTTTCTTGTGTTTTTTGTATCACAGAGGATTTACTCACTGCAAAGGCCCGCCCCCCACCAGAGGAGGAATTCATTGATATCTTCCAGAAATTCAAATATTGCTTTAGCCTGCTGGTGTGTATTCAGTCAGGTCATATTACATTATTCTGATTATCTTGCTGTGCTACTTTGTATTAAGCATCTCTGTTTATTTCTTCAAAGGCCCGCCTGAAATCAACCATCTCCAACCCTTCATCGGAGGAGCTCGTTCATTATGTATTCAAACCTCTGGATATGGTGAGTGAGTCTATCCTGACCTTTATGTCGTCAACAACACCTGTTGCTCCAAACACGAGGCCTTGACTTTTATAGCAGTACATATTAAAAGGAAAGCCTAAGGGGGGGATGACAAAGCTCTTAAAATATATCTCACTTCTATAATCATCACTGTGTCCCCTGATGTCATATTATTTACTACATGGGTGCAGTGGAGGAAAAAGGTGTAGATATCAGTTACATGATAGATGTTATTTTAATTACTGACCTAACAATTCACAATGAGGATATAATGGTACGTTCCAGGACAGCCTGTAAGCATGTGTCATGTGATAATTATAGAAAGTTGTCAGTGTTGTTAGCAATGTTGTCAGAAAGTACCAGTTCTATGCAGTATTTACAGAGGGCAGTTCCCTGTGCCATAGTCTGATACACTTGATAAATACAGCGTTTGTTTGATCTTGTTTGCATGACCGTATTTGTGTGCAGTAAAGCCCAACCGATAATGGATTTTTGGGAACAACGCCGATATATGCTTAGATATACATGAACACACATATTTTGCAATGATCCCTCAAATATCAAACACTTGTGACAAAGATATGTAATGGACAGAGGATGTTTTACAGTTTAACAATTAACTTTATTGTCCAAAATTACATTGGTGTATTGGAACACTAAACTTCACTGGGAATTGAATCATTGCAAATGCTTATACATTTTAAAAACTGCACAAATTGAACAACAATAATACATATATGGTTAATCTTGAGTTAAGTCAATAGATCAAAGATATATAAAATGCTGTCTATACAACTTTTAAATAAAAGAAATAAAAATCAGTCAATCAGCCCAGGATTTTTCAGTATCAGCCAATACTGATATATCTCTGATAGGCAAATATTGAAATATCTTTTGGGGCTGTAGTTAAAGTCAAGCTTTCTTGATATGTACTACTAAAACATTTGACCCAGACTTCAGCTTGTGCTCTCTTATTGCTAGAAAAGCAAAAAATATTTGTAATATGCTGACATCTACTTATTTATTTGATGACTTGTTGGCCTTTTATCTCTTGATGCCACAACAAATTTGCAAATTGCAAAACACGCATCACCTGACACTGAATTTCAGGTGTGTTTCAGTTTATGTTTGATACAGTGTGAAAGGCCCTTTGCCTGAATTTTTCCATTCAGGTGTGAATCAGTCCACAAGAGAATCAAAGGTGGAATGGGTGTGTGTTTGATTTGTGTATGCTGGCACACCTGAATGGAAACAGGCAGGCATTATGTCATATTTGACTGACCTCATATTTCTGGGACTGCGGGTGACTCTGCATGTATCTGATAGGCTTTTGTGTGGATTTGTGTTCTTATTGTCAGCGCTCCAGTAAAAGAAAATTCATCACTTTAATGTGCCAATGAATCAAACAAGTTCCATCTGTGTGTAAAGTTTAAACACACCAGCTGTTCTTAAACTCTCATTAAAAGGCCTGTCTTTGCAGAGTGGGAGTGTTAACTTTAGTTCTGTTGTTTCTGGGCGTGTACAGATGGTGAAAACGACAGGGGGGCCAGCTCTCGGAGCCTCGGTGATCAGCCCCGCCCTGACCAGCTCTGCTGTGTCCCTGCTACAAGACAACCTTAATGAAGAAGAGCGGCAGCTGTGGACATCTCTGGGCCACAACTGGACACTCCCTCGGTCAGTACTAGCAATCGCTGCCGTCCGAGACCTCGTTAATCACAGTTATATGGGGCCACCACATGGAAAATGTTTTTGGTGATAACAATAATATTGCCTTGGTTATTCTGATTTAATTCTTTTTTAATTAATGCTAATAAATCAAGCTGATAGAAGCTTATCAGATGTTGTTTGTATAAGATATTGTCTGTTTGGCAACCTCAATCTTTTATTTGATGATGATACTGTGAAACTTTATTTTGAAAATCTTCTCAACCAATAATTTTTTGGAGAATTATAGTGTAATATATATTTCTACCCATCCACCAATAATTGATGATAAGACACATATTTGAGGGGGATTTCTTAGGTATGAAAATGTTGTGGCACCAAGCAGAAACAAAACTGGTATTAAGTTCAACAAAAGTGATCAGAATTAGTGAAGAAAGAATTAGTGATCAGTGAGATTTTTTTTTTGGTGGAACTGTGAAGTAAAACTCATGTGCGATAATATTTTCTGCTCCCTCAGCTCTCAGCTCAGAGGGCCTGTACCTCCATACACCCCTGTGTTCTGGGACGGATGGAAACCAGAAGCCTCAAGGGCAGACGGGCAGGTTTGGGAGGATCCAGTCGAGTCACAACACAAACATGAAGCCCTCCGAGTAAAACAAGAGGTACGAAATACCTGTGTATGACAATTGTTACGTTGTGTGTCAAAAGAGAGGAATGCTCAAAATGTGTAAAAGTGCAACACAGGTAGTTGAACATAACAACAGGCACACAATAATGAATAAATATCAAGTGCAATGAGAACCAGAGCTCCACTTTTCATATTGTTTATAATAAATAAGCAGGACTCACCAAAGGGTTTCATAAAAGTTGCCTGTTATATACAGTACTACATATTTTTGTGTTGATTGATAATGAACTAAAGCTTCTTTTAAGGAGGATATTTTGACTCATCTTTACTCTCTTGGCTAGTTGCCTGAAAGTTTACCCATGGGAAAGGAAACTGTCAAAGTTCAACCCCTTATTTATTTCTCCCTACCTGTTTATGCCCATATGTATACTGTTCATGACTGTCCACCTCGATTTCACCCGCAGCAGCAGCCACAATCACAGCCTCAGCCTCAGCCACAGCCACAGCCACCCCAGCCAGTCGGGCCTCCTGAAACCCACGTCGGCGATGAAACGTAAGTCACTTTTTTTTAGAAGCAATCAGCTGTTTAATTGAACCTCCCTCTTCATGATAACAGCATCTACCTGCTTTCCCCAATAGAGACAGCAGCCAACTCTCACCAGAGCCTGAGAGACTCTACACCTGCAGTTACGACTTCATCGCCAGGAACAGCAGCGAGCTTTCAGTGCAACAGGGCGAGACACTAGAGGTAATGAAGTCACCATTACATGTGCTCGTTGTGATGTAACAAGTAGGGGAAGATGTGGGAAGTTGCCCCCTGGAGCAGTGTGTCAGTAAAGTTGATGTCTGTGTTGCCAACATTTAGTATACTACACCTCGATTAGTAAATGTCAGTCTTCTGCAACATATTTGAAGGAAATTTAATCTAATTATTCCTCTTGGTTTTTAATTATCTGTGTTTTAACAAAGATGAACTCAGAATAACACTTCAGCAGTCCAGTTAGAAGATTCATGTGAGGATGCATTCATTAGTTTAGTCAAAATTTAAACTGATTTTTATGATAATTCTAAAAATGTAAAAAAAAGAAAAAGAAATTAACTTCTCAGGTACCCCTATATTTATATTTTACATATTTTGTGTACAAATTGATAAAAGACACATTTACCAAGATCACTGGAAGACATTACATCATTTTAATGAAGGATATACAATCAACTCGTCTTCTGATAACAATGCTTATTTTTTATAATTAGCATTCAGATAAACAAAAATGATAGTGAAGTATATAACTACAATCTACAATAATTTAGTCATTAACCTGTCTTCAAAAAATGTTATTTTGCAACTAAACCTCATAAAAACTGGCAATTTAAATAAACTTGGCCTTTAAAAGTAGATGTGATTTTGCTCAGTGTTAGAGAGAAATCAATAAAAGCACAAAGTAATAATATGAATGATGTTAATTACTGTAGATACATCAAATCTAAATTACTAGAGTGAATTGAATAAAGTAGTATGGTGTATGGTGTTGATACATCTCACTGACAGCAACCTCTGTGTGTGTGTGTGTGTGTGTGTAACAGGTGATTGAGTCATCCAAGCGCTGGTGGAAGTGTCGTAATCGGTTCAACCAGATCGGCTTTGTTCCCTTCAACATCCTGGAACCCATGGCTCACATAGACAGCCCTGTCACCAACAGACCCCCCAGCGTAAGACACAAGCGTTCACATGGGTCGCACTATTTTTTCAACTGCCTGGCTTTCCATATTGCATAAGTGCTCTCACATGTACATACCTGAGTGAATTCCAGTGTCTCTCTCCATTCCCGCAGGCTCCAGCTCCGCCTCCCCTCGCCAAGACTTTCTCTGTAGTTCCACCCAGCCCTCCTGCTGTGCCTCAGGCCCCGTCACCTCAGCGCCCACGCAGTTTACCGCCTTACAGCCAACATATAGCAGCAGCAGAGGACACAGATAAAGGTGCCAAGCTACAGTATGAGTGTGTAGGAGGTGTAAATGTGTCACATTTAAATGCTGTGATAAGGTGGTTTGACTATACAGAGCTATAATGCCCTGGAGTCCTGCAAAGCTGCTGTTTAAGTGTGAGTCAGAGATTAGAAACACAAATTAAGATATGGGATGGACAGTGGTGGATCATTTAGTATCATTTGAATTGTAGTTGAATTGTTTTTTGTAGCTCAAACAGAATGAGAGTCCTTTAATTGGAAACAAAACTTTAAAATGAGGGTCTCAAAAAAATCTCTCAAGGTCCATTGAGTGGCTGTTCTGAATCTTTTGAATTTATAGCACAGTCTTCGTCAGCAGATGAGTTTGCCAAGTTCTCACAGACTTGTCGATGTTCAAAATGGAATTTTCTGAGCACATTAAAGACTTCTTGTAAATAGAGACAGATTAGTTATGTTGTCTGTCACCACAGCTGGCCGATTTAGGATGGGTAAAGATGCCAAAAATATTTCAAAACTAACTTAAAAACTTGAATTATACTCATACAATAACACACAAAAACACTAGCTCATAATTAGGATGTTTTCTATGATGATTGCCTTCAATGGTGTGATGCCTGACTCTTCTGCTCTATTGAGTTATGTAGTCACATTATTATTTGGCCATAGAAATCAAGGCTTTAATATTATTTCTTTCTTCTCCCATCTTCTCAGTCATGTTGGTGAATGACGAGCTGCTCCAGAGGCTGACCAATGGAAAGGCCCATCTGAACAAACCCCTGGTCATCCCCCGTTCCTCGGACACCTCTGTTCCCCTGGACTATCACTCCCCTCCAGAAGAAGTGGCCGAGTGGCTCAGGGGGAAGGGCTTCAGTGAACCGTAAGTAACGTCACAACTGGTGACCGCAGATCAGATTAACCGCAATGGTTTACATACTGGGAGTGATAAAAGTTCCATTAACACTGATTTATAGCTCTGAATGGAAATAAAAAAGATAGAAAATGTAATTAACTACTGTACATAAGAGGGTGGGGTGTGTGCATCTCGTGTCAGTGTTATCATGATGTAGATTCTTGTTGGATTGTTTGGAGTCTGTTGTTAAGAGTCATTTGTGTTTTGTGTCCCTGCAGGACGGTGACGTGTTTGGGAGTGTTGACAGGCGCCCAGCTCTTCTCCCTCAACAAAGAAGAGCTACGAGCCGTCATTCCAGATGAGGGCGCCAGAGTGTACAGCCAGCTCACTGTGCAGAAGTCCATGCTAGAGGTAAATGAGTTCATCAGCCCATTTATCACCACTCTGCATAGCTGACAGTAACACGCACACTGTTTCACTTTCATCTGCTGTAACTTGTTTTTATCGTCTGCAGGATGCCAGGAGGGCCACAGAGTTGGAGGCAGTCATGGAGAAGCAGAAAATGAAGGTTGATCTGAAACTAGAGAGCAGCACATTGTGAGGAGCAGATGTCTACGTCATGAGGAGTGTCAGATGAGGGGATTGTGTTCTTCTGGTGGCGCTGTCACTTACGAATGGACTCTTGAATTATTAAATATATTTACCAGTGAAGACACACGCGACAGTGACTGCAGACATGTTGATGAGGAGCATCGTAATGGCCATTATGACAGAATTGTTTCATCTTAGGACCAAAGTATTTGGCAGTGATATCAGCTTTTAATACAAGCAGGCACTGTGCTAATTAAATAATTTAACATTAAAATTCATTTATTTGTAAAGTATGGTAGTTTTAATGTTACGTTTTCTTCACATCTTCTTTCTGCTTATTAGTAAGTAAGAACTAACTTAATGAGCAAGATGTATCTTTTGTATGTACTATATTACTATCCATTAAGCATGCCCTGACCATGACAAACAAACTCTAGTTTCAAAGGTGATTTTCTTTTAATTGAACTAAAAGATTTCCAGCAAAACATAAACAGATATGACTTCACACATTAGGTAAAGCAATGCATCCTTTAAAATCTGCTTTACATTTAATTATACATCTGTTCATGACGGAATTTGTCAAATTTGGGTCAAAATTTCAATTTATGACTCGACTAATAATAATAAAGGTGTGTACAGTTTCAGCATAATTTCCATTGTATCATTTCTGAATCTACTGCTTCACATGTGAACACTAGCTCTGCAGTTATCATTTATTTTCAATATGTTAAATAACAGAAATTATTGTAGAAACAAATTATAAAATAGACTTGCCACCAATTTAAACAAGCATTTAGTCATACAAGCCATCTGACCAGTTTCCCTTCACTACTGGCAGCATAACATAAAACAGTTAAAAGAAAATAAAAAACAAAATTAAACATGTTGAGAGACATTCGGGAGAAACTAATACTAAGTTTTAAAACCTCTTCCTTTTGTATTTGTGTGCCTAAAACTTTAACAGGGCTTTTATCAAACTAAGTAGACAAAATGTGAAGAGACATTTGACATCAGTTTACCAGGAGCTGGTGAAAAATCTTCAGAGGGAGATAAAACTTGATAGGACAAGGCTTTTCAGACTATGACAATCAGCAGGCCCCAAAAAAACATATTTACAGACATATTCTGTATCAAAAAAACTTCAGCTAATAATAATAATAATAATAATAATAATAATAATAAGTTGAATATGATTCAGTTACATTTTATACTCAAGTCCAGCAGACCATCTGTTTAATGCTTGCTTTTTCTATTGGAATCATTGTAGGGTAGTTTATAACAACACATGAGATGTATTGGATACAGACAGACTATCAAATTACAGATTTGGGTATTGCAATACACTCCACTACTGATCAATAACTAACCCGCCCCCAGTCCAAACGCATTCTGATATATGTGGATGCTAGAAAGGTGACTTCATACAATATTTCAGGTGTAACTGGAAAATCAAACAAAAAGGAGCCAGGCGGGGTAACGAAGGGGGTCAAGGCAAGGACTATGTGTGTAACGTCTGGTTGTTACATGGAAAGGACAGCTGAGAGAGACACAGGAGGAGGTTGTGTGTTGTGGTGGATGGAGTTTGGTCTTCAGAGGTCCCCCATGTCCCTGTCGTCTGCCCGGCGGGAGTCTGACCTGCCGTTTACGCCGTCCCTCCTGTCGCGCTCTCGCTCCCGTGACCGATCTCTGGACGAGCGCTCTCGGTCTCTGGATGACCTGGTTCACAAGATCATACGAGACATTTAATGAAGTGACACAAATACAAGCGTCTGAAGAAAGAAGTGTATTGGTAAATAGTCAAATTATAAACTGTGCCATGTTGAGCTTTATTTAGAGTTAATGATCACCAGGCGTCTGTAAAATCCAGCTTTATTAAAAGCTAAGAACATAAGACGCTAATACACTTGGAAGCTTCTGCCAAAAAATAATTACAATACTAAGAGTTGAGTCCAAGGACTCGCGTTAACCATTTAATTTGCTGCCGTGTGTTGCGATACACCATCAAACAGCAGTTTGTTAAATGAAGGTGTGATTTGTTTAATAACCAGTGTTTGCACTGCATTATTCTGTATCTTTTAGCTTTTCAATACAAAGTCCCACAAACAAACTTTTAGGAATAAGAACAGTTAAAAGCAAAAAGTGAAAACTACAGACATTCTGAGACAAAGCTATGAAACTATTATTATTATTATAGATATCTTATTTTCTGATAAAAAGCATCTATCTTGATGAGACTAAAAGAAATGAATGCTGGAGCAGTGGCCAAAGATAGCTGGCTAACCAGCTACAAGCCCTGGGCTGTGAACTGTGTGAGCTTTGTTTACTTGTGTCTGGAGCTCTGCTCGTGGCTGTGACGGTGGCCTCTGCTGCGGGAGCGGGATCGGCTGCGATGCCGCCTCCTCCTCTCCCTGGAGCGTGAACGTGAGCGACGCCTGTCTCGTGACGTGGAGCGCGAGCGCCTCCTTCTGCGGTCACGAGAACGGGACCTGATAAAAAGAACAAACAACACATTAGTATTTATCTCTGTGTGTTTTGAGCAGAATTGGAAAAATGAGATGAACACAGCTCAGTGTAGACAGACAGCAACTTTCTTACCTTCTATGCTCTCTGCTCCGTGATCTGGTCCTATGAAATACAGATGAACAAAACAAAAAGTTTAAAAACAGTAAAACTTTATTATATAAACACTTCATTCAAAAAATGAACTGCCACAGTTGTCATCAGGTTTTGAAATGTCTGCACTCACCTCTTCCTCATCCTCTCCTCTTTCTCCCTCTCTTCTCGTCTCTTTAAGCGCTCCTGGTTCCTTTTCTCCTGCTTGTCGACCACTGTTTTCTGATCACATGAAAACAAAGGATCCAATTAGAGGTCAAACATACTTAACTCAGATCATGAGACAGTTTTCTAATAAGTGTGTATATGAGGTACTTAAATAATTTTTCTGTAGTAATGGCTTTACACTGCAGATTGTTAAACATACTTTTAGTTGGTCCAGTTTCTCTCTGATCTGGATGAAGCCCAGGTGAAGCTTCCCACCGAAATGGTCTGCCAGACGACGATCGTTGTCATGGAGTCCAAGGTAAGCAGAGCACACCTCACACACCCGCAACTTCTGCTGCTGGAAACTGGAGGCAGGCATGGAGTTTCTGTATTCTTCCTGAGAGGACAAAGAGAGAGAAGACAGGCATTGAATAATCAATAGCTGGTATCTAAGAGGGGTGGGGGGGTGGCTGGGCGAATACCAATATAAATACATAAATTCTAAGTACTTTACAAGCACTCTCACCTCTGCATCCTTCTTCCTAGTGCGGACCTTCTCTACTTCCTGCAGGACCTTTTGGGCTTCATCCACATTTCCCTCAGCTCCGAGCTGCTCAGCCTTGGCCAGGAGCTTCCCGATTTCTTCATTCAGCTCGTGGACTTTCTCTGCCTACAACACAGCCCCAAACAAAGTTTTATTGTGATTATGTCTAGCCCAAAACACACTGTTATAGAAAACTGGATGTTCCATAATAAGTGAAACACTTGGTTTATAAAAGTCAAAACCGTGCATGGGATACTTGAGTTTTACAATCCGTGAACAAAAGCTTTTTTTTCCCCCTCACCTTTGCTGCCACCTCAGCACTGATCTCCTCTTGAGTCTCAGCCAGGCGCTTCTTGGCTAGTTCTGTCCTCCGGTCACAGTCAGCAATGAATGACTCGAGGTGATCCACCGCCTTTAGGATAGAAAAAAAAATTAATAAAACTGAAGAAAGGCTCAAACATCTGTCCCTGATTTTTTTTTTTTAAGATTACTTTGGTTATTTTCTTTAATTCACTACTACATTATCTAAAAGTAGTTAGTGCAAAACTATGGTCACTTTGTTGCTGCAACTTAGTGACATAAGTGAAAAACACCATTACAGTAATCATGTTTACATAGCAAACAGTGCTGTTATTGTGGGCTTGCCACAGAGGTAGTGCTTAATGTTGATCTGAAACTGCTTTTGTTAGCTGCTTACAGATTAACTTTAGGTTTAGGGTTATATAGCTATTGCAAAGCCAGCCACCCACTCAGCCCACACCAGCAGTTATATGTGTTGTTATGACTGCAGCTCATTTGTATTATTTATGGTTGGACATCACTTACATCAAGCTCAAAGAAGAGATCTCGCTCCTTGGAGGCAATTTCATAATCTGCCCGAAGTGCCAGGTCATGGATCTTTGTGCACTCTCCCAAGTCCATACGCTATCACAAAAAACAAGCAGACATGACTCAAGCATTAGAAACTCAAACATGAATGAATGATATCAAATGAGTTATTATTTATAGAACATATTGTTTCAACATTTTACTGTTAAGAGTACTGATATCTTGTGAATGCACTGATACAGATACCAGAATCCTTACTTAAGTTATTATTAAGTGCAAAGAGAAACTTTGTAGGCCACTTACAGTTCCAGACAGGATGTCATGTGGACAGCAGTTGAGAAGATGACTTTTGCAGACTCGCTCGTCAGTGAACTTGACCCTCTGCCTTGTCTCATCCCCTGAAACAGTCCAAAGAAAACAACCAATGAGAAAGACCTCACATACTTGGTAACAGGGGCGAGGTATCCAGTGCTTAAACATATTTTACTGTGATTGCACTACATTAATGGATCAGACATATGACATTAACTGCATTCAATGATTCTGTGCCCAAATCAATTACTATATTTCTCAATGTCTCTATTATTTACCAGTAACAGAGTAACTGTGCCTCTGTCGGTGTGTCAACATAACAAAAATAAAAGTTACATGTGGCTCTGCGTGTACTCTATGTTGCACTTTCTGCTATTCTTGGTGCTTACCTTACCCAAACCTCAGTGAAACTGTGAAATTTATCAGAGCCTCAACCCAGTTTAGCTTGTGATAAGGCTCAATGTCCACTCTATAAATGTGGAGCATTATTAGTCAGGGCACATTACAGGTAAATGGCTTTAAAATTGTTTGACAAAGCTACCTTACATTACAAGTCAACACATCAGTTAAAAATGTGACTATCAAAAAATACTGCAATAAGAAATGTAATAATTCCAGACAATTGTTCCAGCCAAGCCTTTTACAGATATGAACACTGAAAAGAAACTCAAAAACAAAAACACAAATGAAATCCAAGGAAAAAAATTTGGTTTATACACACTGCGATCCGCACCACATACTGTACCCTTCTGCATCTTCAAGACCTCAGCTGCAGAATTTTAAACCCGCTGTAGAAAAGTATAAATTGGAACAGTTTTCTTGCCCATACCTGTAGTAAGAAGTTGGGAGTCATACACAAGTCAGATTGTAAATGATGTGTGCAAAGTTTTTTGTCTCGACTGCAAATTGCCTTCTGTAAAACAGACGTCTAATGGAAAACTGCTCGTTTGGATTCAGCGCGACCAGACGTCTTAGCTCAAGCTGCATAACACTACTCCAAATTGTAATTCTAGTGCCATTGAAGAATTACCCATTTGTGTTATTTAAAAAAAAAAAAAAAAAAAAAAAAAAAACTACAATAACTTCCGGAAGGCAAACATATTGTTTGGATATTAATCATAACAGCTTTAAAAATTATGTGTGACTCACGGCTCGATGAACATGAGGCTTTTCTGCAACTCCTTTGCAGATTGATGTAGGCTGGCAAAGATACACTGAACCTTAATGAATAAAATAAAGGGGCCACAATTGTTCAGTTTGTATGCAACATATGTATGGGAAGAATTTGATATTAATCTCATCACACATACACCCACAAACTCACATCACAATGTCACTCGCACTGGACAGATCGAATTATCAACTTGTTTAAAAGGATAATCCACAGGGCTTTAGTTCAAGTCAATTAAGTGTCAGGAAGAACCTGATTTATAAGATGGCAGAGGAGCAATGGGCTGTCATTTTCTGCCCATGATAACACTAGACAGCTCATTCACATTTTAATGTTTGTATCCAAATGGCTGAAAACTGCTGCTAAAATTATACTTTTGAATGTCAGGCTTTAATATAACAGAAATTATATTATTCAGATAATAGTGTCCATTTATTCTGAACAGCCATTACTTGTAAAGTTACACAGTTTATGTATTTACTCATCATTAACACAGACTCATGAATAACCAATTAAAACAAAATGATCTATATTCACATTTTGAGTACTGTAATAAGGTGAAATTTAGAGGCACTTTATTTTCATTTAATGCTGCTTTAAACCTCCATTCCAGGGAGCAAATGTTGTATATTTTACTCCTTTCAAACAGTTTTTCATTGATATTAGACAAGATCCAGATCAAAACCAGATTCCTTGTTAATCTAGTGTCTAGTGTTGTCTGGATGGAAACAAAACAGCATTTTCTACCCTCACAAACAGAGTAAAGGTTTCACAAGTTTTAAAGTGGATTTAAATAGCGTTATGGTCATTGTTCCACTAAAAAAAAACATGTTTTTCCTGATTCCTACAGTTGAATGTTTACTGAGGGAGAAGTAGGTTTACTTTCAATGATTTAATAAAGATAATTTAAGTTTAAATGGAAAACCCATATCAGACAAACATTATTATTGAAAGTAGAGTATTTTACATACATCGAAAGGGTCCTTAACTTTCCTCGTTAACCCAAAATAGGAAGTGTCAGTTTCTCGGTTAGTTAACACCAATCATTAATTCAACAACAACTTGTAGGCCTGACCTGACGTCCTGCGTACGTAACATTATCCATTTACGGATGCATCACGAATACTGGGTAAACACAGTAGTTAGCGTAATGTTATATACTAAACTAACTAATAGTAGATTACTACCAGAGTATAGATACATTGTTGGTAGTGAAGGGCCTAACGTGTCGGTACTTGGGACACTAACGTTAACGCTAGCAAAGAATACGGTGAAAACGTAACTAATAACGTGACAAATTGTTCAATTTAAAATATCCACAATGGATACAAACATTAAATCCTAACGTTAAATCCCAACAAGGCTCCTTGAATCTAGCGTTTCTGTTTTTTAAAAAGCCCTCTGTAGTACATCCATTCATGCAGGCCTGTCCATCACACGCCAACACCAGCCAGCCTCAGCGGCGGCTCCATCTTGGCTAGCTAACCTTAGCTCAGTTAGCATGCTACAGCAACTCACCATCCCTCGCTGTTCCCATCAGCTGGTCGAGCAAAGCTCGCATTTGAGCTTGGGCGGACATTGTTGTGGGCCTTCCGTCGATAACGCTATAAAAAATTAAGCAACTGAATAACAGTTCCTTAGTGTTTTGTTATGTTGTTTGATTATTTACTCGTCCGAGCATCGCCTCTCGTAGATTTTCTCTATTTCGTGGTAGACGCGTCAGTTTCCTTTTTATAGTAGGGAAGTGACGTCACGTTCGGCCGTTGAAAGTTCCGTTTAAAGACAGACCGTAAAGGGCGGGCCATCGGTCTGAAACGGACCAATTGTAACGTTTAATAAAGGCGAATGAACCAATCAGAGCGGCTAATGGGTACACTAGTCAATGTATATATGCCCTGAGTTCAGACTCTCAGGCAGCAGCGCCTGTCGTCACCTGATATAACCATAACACACACACACACACACACACACACACACACACACACACACACAAATAAAATAAAAACATAATACATTCAGAAAATCGCTTTTTTTTTGCATTAGCTTATCAAGTTTTTGTTTGACCTACACACATTTGAAATTTTCATGATTGAAATGATAAAGTATTTGGGGTTTTATAAAATGTGTAAACAATAATATATGTGCACATCCAGTTAGTTTTTTTAAGAGAAACTTGATTTTCTGTATGTTATTTTTCTATCTACTCACTTTGTGTCCTGTTATCATGTCGCCTATATATATCAAACATGAAAGTAAAGTCATGCCCTTAATGTTAATCAAGTGTTGCGTTAGTTTCTGAAGAAGGTGTGTCTTTAGGCTCTCTCATAAGAGAATTTATATTAGACGTAATGGATACGAAGGGGCTATTATCTTATTCAGCCAGTGGATATTATGGCTTAAATCCTCTAGGTGGCGGTAATGACAAGATTTGGACGATAACCGCCGCTAAAACCAACGAGTAGAAGGAGAGTATGTTTACGCAGCTGCGGTTGACAGGCCTACCAGTGACCACCAAAGACGACAGGAGAGTAAAGTAAGAAACTTTTTTGTCAACTCATTGTATGACTAATTCACCCTCAAATGGTGGAACTTTTCCATTACCTCTAATTCATGCTTTTGCTGCTCAACAAGTTTGCGGTTAACTTTTCAAACCTCGGACCGAACATACTTAATGAGCTACCTAGCTAAAATTTTGCGGCAAATAATTGCGTTGTAGGTGACTTTGTTAGCAGGCGTGCTTGCTACATATAGGTAATCATAAGTTTATAGCACACAGCAGTATTTCCTCCCCTTTTCTATGCAGGACAAACAACAGGGTGTGCTGCGGTTTGTTGTTGTGCTGAGAAATCTCTGGAGGCAGTGCTGGCACGTCTGAATAGGCTTAGACCCACAAAGGTTGATGCAGCAGAAATAGCTGGACTCACAGACATTGCTGCCTTCAGTATTTTTTTGATGTACTATATCTGTGAATGCCAGCTAGTTTTGTCTGTTTTTTTTATTGCTGCCTACTTTGACACATGCTGGTTTGTAGCTCACTCGAAGCTGGGGCATATAGAGAGGCAGGCTGTCATCCTAGGTCTGTCCACTCACTGTGATGTAGAAGTAAACAGGTTTTGTAATTAGCATTGTTTACTTAAAACCAGCATTATATTGAGATGAGGTTTGACTGTTAGCTACTTTCAATATTTGCCTTTTTTTTTGTCAAACAGACCTGTGAGTTGGTAATGCAGTGAGGAAGCAATGGAGACCACAGATCGAGCCACTGAGGGAGACCCTCTGAAGAGTGGAGAGGACGGCGTGGAGACAATAACAGTACCTCCAGCAACAGAGCTGAAGGGGAAGAGTTGCAAGGAGGTCTTGGGTTTTTCTAAACTGACCCACTGGCGAACCGCAGTATTCTTCCTCTCCTTGTTTCTCTGCCTCACCATTGTGTTTGCCTTCTCCTTCGTCATCCCTTGTCCCGTCAGACCACAGTATCTGACATCCTGGAACAGGACTTTCTTTGAAGCAGGTATTTACCAGTATGTGTTTCTTATTGTCTGCTAATGATGCACATGTGGGACTAACTTCTCTTTTTTCTGCTACAGCAACTTATGACTTTGTAGCTATTGAAGACACGGGCAAAGACAAGGTGATGGATGTCCTGTTTATCTTGAAGAATGCAGATGGCAGTGAGAACAAAACATGTGATAGTGCAGGTATGAAAAAAAAAAATTAAATCACGAGGTATCAGGATTTCTGTATCATGGTTGTTTTGTGTAATTTAGATGCACTGTGCATGTGTTCCAGGTCTGCCCTCGCCATGTGTGTTTGTCGTAGCAGTGGATGGGACAGATGGACACACTCTGTGGGAGCGTGCGCTGCAGCCTGAGTTCCACTGGGCCCAGTGTGGTCTGGATGAACAGACAGACAGGGGATGGGACTGCCTGCTGTCCCACTCTGACCAGCTGTCAGCAATTGACAAACACTCTGGTTAGTGACTCATTACACGTCTGTTATGTATGCTATCACTGTATTACATGGAGAAAATTCAGTAAGTGGACTCCAAGTTTAATCATACTCTGTTCCTGTGTGTTTTGTCAGGTGAAGTCAAGTGGAATCAGTCTCAGCCTACTGGTCTGCGCAGCACTGTGCCTGTGCTCAGTGTTCCAGATCTGGATGGGGACCAGGTCAGCGATGTGGCTCTAGTGGCTTCTGACGACACACAGGTAAACAGTCATATCATTCATAACTGCTTCATTCATATGCTTTCTTTGTATCTGACAGCGTAATGATGGAGTTATAGTGTGCCTGAGTTTTTAAGCTTTTTATGTGTAAATCATCTGATAACATATTTACCAAATCAAATATGTCTCCTGTCATGTCTGCAGACTCAGCTGGTATTCCTCTCAGGGAAGACGGGCGTCCAGATTGGCTCTACGGTGGTTGTAGACTCCACAGATACAACCAATCATCTCCTCTATCGCACTACCGATGGCTCTCACTATGTGCTACTTCAAAAAGGTGAGTTAAGTTGGGAGAGTCACCACAAGTTAGTGCATGTTACTGTATATTACTGCATAGATAGTTTAGAAGTAAATAACTAAAAATGCCTTTATTGTATATTTGTATTTGAAAGACCTTCCTATTGTCTTTTGTTTTGTTTTATAAATATGACTTTGCTGTTACAATAAAAGACTGGCAGATCCATTCTATATTTGTGTAGATAGCTTTACAATACATTGATTTATTATGTCAGCCTTGGATTTGGTTTCCCAGTGTTGATACTGGGGCAAAAAGGGTTATCTGATATCACGTTCCTGTACAGAGGAGTATTCACTTGGATGTATGATACACTTGATTAGCCTGGCTAACACCAGACCCTACCACAATTGAGGTAGGATCTGGCGAGGAGCCGTTGATTTCCTTGTATTTGAGGCGGGATCAATGAATGTCGATCAAATGCTTCTGTACGCTACTGGATAAACTTAAAGCCAATCATATCAACAATACATGATGACGTATTCAGAGCCTGTAGGGAGCAGCGCAAACACATCTGAACTTGCCTTCCAATTTATTTAGCACACAATCTACTGCTGCTTTGAACGGTTGCTGCACCTCCGTAGCCTCTATGCTGGATGTAAACAGACTCGCTCTATGGTCGTCCTCTCTTTGAGCCTGCCTCCCTGTTCTGTGATTGGTACCCAGGCTATCACTTGTTGGCAGTAGTGAGTGAACTTTTTCTTCTTTCACAGACACTGGCTTGTATGGATTGGCCCTGTGGAAGATCGCTGCTAAAGCAGGGTTCGAGGTGGGCCTCACGAAGGATGAACACTGGGAGAAAAATGCCCATGCTACAACTGGTCTTATACCAATCTTCATGTAAGAAGCAACCAAACACGTGGATCAACCTATTCATAATCACTTCTATTTTTGTGACTTTAACCCAAAGCTTTTGCCAATGTTAATTTCCTCTTTGTAGGTCTGAGTCATTGAAACAAGTGCAGAAAATAGGAGAAACTGAGAAATCCCCTAACCTGCTGCTTGTGACTGGGAATGAGGTGGCTTTACTTGATGGAAAAAAATTGCAGCAACTGTGGAGTTTCAATGCCAGCTCAGTCCTCGGGTAACACTTTTTATACTCCACATACTATACAATTAAAAAGAGGTGAAACAAGGATTGTTGATACTAGATTAATGATCTACAGTTCCAAGTAATCATATTTAAAGAACAAATATCAGATATGTACACGTGTTATCTTCCCAAATGTGAGTATTTGCTCATCTTCTGTGAGAACAAAATATGCTAACTAAGAAATCTATCACATTATAATTTATAAATTCATATTTTAGGAAGCTCAGTTTGCATTGTGAGATCAGGCACTGACTATTACTACAGTCAAAATCTCATCACTAAATGAAGTAATTATTGAGTTATAAATGTACATCTCTATAAAACCACTATAAATACATTATGGTCATGATTGTTTTGTGAGAGTAAAAATGTACACTTTGAATATCAAAGTGAATCATAAAGTGTTATATCCAGGCTTTTTGAGTCAAATCCATGTTCTCCTTTATTCTCATCATTCAGTGAGCCCTCCTTCGGTCACTTTAACAAAGATGGTGTACTCGATGTTGTGGTTGAGGAGTATATCGGCAACTATTCAAAGAGGGTGAGACAGTGTAATATGTTTGAGCTCTGCTGCGAACAATTCCTATGAATAGCTTCTCTCACCTGGTGACTATGTTGAATGATATGTTTCTCACTGTCTGTCTTGTGTTCAGATAATAATCCTGGATGGGAAGTCTGGTGGTGTACTGTGGGAAGTCGACCTTTTGGCCAGTCCTAACTCACCCCGACCCGTCTCAATACACACCGCCAACAGTTACTCCATCTTTATGTTTTGGGGCATGATGCCCTCAACAGAGACCAACTCTTCTGTAAGTTGTGTTCTGCCTTTATGAAAAGATGCATGTTAACATCTTTCTCATAGATAAAACTCATCCAGCAGGTTATGTTACAAGATTCTCAAAATGCTAATCTGATTGAAATGTTTCTCTACAGTCACATGTAAAGGGGGAACGACGCTCTTACATGATGCATCCTCTGTATTCCAAAGTTCTTCTTGAGTCAACCAATATCTTGGACCACATTGTATCATTTAAAGGTACTTTTTGTTCTTAATTCAGTTTATATTTTTATTTGACTACAGCGTGTGAATTACTTGGGCGACTGGGGAAACACAGGTGCCAGAACTTGTGTGTGACTGTATTTGTGTTTTTATCTCAGCTACACTGTTGGAGCGTGGGCGTCACGCTGCCTACATCCTGCTGACAGGCCCTGGGACGCAGGGAGCAGAAGGCACTGTGGTCCTCAGCAAGCGAAAGCTGAAGCAGGATGTCCCTTTAAGCAAGGTTCTCCGTATCGGCACCAGTGGACCAGAGACCAATGAGGACATCAAAGAGGCCTTCAACCGACTCCGCTTCAGTGATTAGTGAGAGGTGCATGCAGCACGCACCATTTTAGATCCAGTTTGTGCCTCTTATATATTTCCTAACATCCGAGTCACAAAGGTGATTAGGATACTTCTCCATCCAGACGGTCAGAAGAGTGTTTAGAGATTGTGGGAAACCCTCAGAACAGCACGAAGTATTTTTAAATGACCTTCTGGGTTTTTCAAACATTGCTGGTTGATTAAATATCTTCATTTAATGGAAACATTTGTTACCTGAGTGTATCTAACACATGAGAGGCACAAACTGGGGCAAGACCAGTATGTCCTCAGTGTTGGACACATTTTGGCACAGCTGACTGTAAGGTGGCTCGGCTTTACTTTAAAAACCAAAATGTGTACACTAGGTTTGACTTTCCATCTGCAAGCAACCAAAGAAATTCTTGTGTGTTTAGAGGATTTGGGCTCACTTGGTTTGACAGGGTTCTTCCATATATCCCCACTGGGCTATCTGGGCATTATCTGGCCTCTTGACTTGACTACATTTGTACTATCATGAGTTTGATCTCATTTAGCGTCCAAAGAAGTTATTGTTCCTTGACAATCACTGTTCTCCTGCTGACAAATCATTGCCTTGCTGTATTGTTTCTAGCACTTTCATGCATCAATGCAATGCTCTTTTTTGTAAAGAAATGCCAAGGCTGGATTTTTAAAATCTGGGTTATTTTGTAGACCTATGCAACTGTATGTCGCACTGTGTTTTAAAGGTAGCAAATGCTGTTACTAGAGTTTGTTGCCACTACAGGTGGTAGTTACTGTGTGTTTCAAATAACATTACTAGGGCTAGTTTCCTTGGGGTACTTTTTCCTGAAACTGTAACTTGAAGAAAAACAAAAACCACACCAATCTACAAGTATGTTGCTCTCCAAAATATTGACAAAGCAGTCTTGTAATCAATGGTTCTGCTAATAATCAAGATATTGGTCTTTTGCTCACTGAATCCAAGATGCTGTAACTATTAATGCTCATAAACGCACACCTACTTAACTTCAGGCCTCTTTTGGGGGCACACAATGCTAAGTCTAAAAAGCTGACCATAATATTGAGTTATTGCTGTGGGTATACAACTCAATATGACACAGTTTTTCTTACTTTTATATTAGTTAAATAAATGAAAGAGGTTTTTATCTTCGCTGTACACTAATATATTGAACCTGTGGGGCAGGCCTTTCATGGTAGCTGACTTTTCTTTCTGATTTGACATGTTTTCATTTGAGGAATATTAAACCATTTTAAAATAACAGCTTTTGTTTCACATCTGAGGTGGGTCTTTTCATGGGTGCAAATACACTACGGTTGTTCATGTTTTTATTTAAACGTACATAGTTTATTGTCTCAATGTACAAACAATCGGAGATTAAAAATTGAAATCATGGATTCTTTTTAACAAAAGATTTTGACTCATTAAAGTAGACACAGTAGACTGGAGATTTCCTTCAATAGAAATAAAATACCTGGAAAGTTCTTCCCAACATTGTTACACGCAATTGTGTTGCACTTGCAGGTTGCTTTGCTTTCATCCTTCTGTCCAGTTCATCCTAAACCAGATCAAAGACTGTCCTGGTTCCTTTATTTGAAGTGAAGCCCTTTTGGTCCAGATGGCCAATCACTGTGCAATTCACCAACTCTGGATCCAGCAGGAGAGCACTTCCTAGTCCATGCCTTTATATAGGCGGAGCGTTCACCCCCAACTGACTGTATTTGGGGCATTTGTTATAATTTTCTACAATACAAATGATAACAAATTAGTTATTAAATGAATTTAGAATCCTATTTTGTTGACAGATACAGATGGTCATTTCAATATGTTAACACGTCCGCTGCACATTCAGAAATCAGTTTGTTCTTATCAATAACATTAGAGCAGATCTTTTGCTGCCCTCTTGTGTTGCAACACTTGTACATTTACTCATAGCATATACTTCAGCCTGTAGCTGTCATGCGCAGTTGATCGCAGACGGATCGTCCCGGTTGGCTTGCAGTCCATGAGTGTATACTAGCCAGTCACGTATCTTCGGGCAGTGCAGTGCCTACACTTTGTGGCAGGCGTCATTAAATCATCATGACGCACGACATGTTGACAGACTCCTGCCCCCTAAATTCATCTGGGGAATGGAAAGTCGCGCCATGTAGGGAAATAACGGGATCATGAAAATAGTAAACTCGTCCTACCCAGCTTTTTTTTTGTCATTTTTGGGGGGGAGAACTGGGACAAAGTTTTGGATGATGGAGCTGAGCGATACATGAGACGGAGGGGTGCTCAGATGGCAAGCTGTGATCATGATGAGGATGCTGTACGGACGCACCATCCCATCAATTAAGCGGGATTAATTCATGAATGAATTGGAGCAATACAGCCCTCCATCCATCATTTTAAGAGCTTTTCGGAACTCTGAGCTATCTTTTTAACAGTTTTAGCCACATCCACTAGGACTATTCTACTATCTATCTATAACACACTTTGTATGGCTTACAATATCAGTGCTGCTGCGCCCACCACATGATCTAACAGCTGCAGTTCCTAGACAGTGAGTTCAGACTGATCTCCCGCCTGCTGCTTCTTCAATGATTTCTCCATCTGATAACAGCCAAGTCCACTGAGGGAGGTGCTGCCTTTTCCTCAAACAACCCCCTAACAAAAACCTCATCAAAATACCTTTAAATACAAAGTGCAGGCATATGTTGATTAATGATTAACAGTATTATTGAAGAGCAAAAAAACTTCCGCCTTAAAACTAAAGTTCACAGCTGTGTGCATCATGAATGAAACGTTATTATTATCAGCTCTCTCATTACCCGCACATCACCTGAAACACATTAACACAGGTAGTAGTGTGATCTTAGTGTGGATGTGTTTGTGTGTGTTTCTGTCATTTCAATGTGACCCACGTCCGCCATACCGTTATGATGAGAGCGCACGGCTACAACGAACCGGCGCTGCTTGCTTATCAGAGCAACGTGACACTTACGTCCGGTATAAAAGTCACTTTGAGCTCAAGCCAGCGACTGCCACGAAGGTAACGTTTACCTGCATGTCTTCGTTTCTTCTTTTACTATTTATCCCGTGAAGCATACCACAGGTGTTTTTTTTAAAAAATGGGTTATGTGTCTGTTATATTATCTGAAAGTATCCTATTTCTAAAGAAAGGCTCACCCCGCATGGTCTCACAATAATAAGACTAATGACTTTCGTTGATACTTTTATACCTTTTGAAAAACACACTATCACAAGATGGATTTCACATTTTTAATAATGAATCATCTTAGTGAAATAAAACAAGAATGCAAACTGTTATGGTATGAGAGAGAAAGTGAAAGTGGATTATGAGAGGAAATGTTTTTTAAGGCTATTAATGAGCAACAACACCTATTATTGTTGCGCATTTTAGAGTAAAGCACCAGTTATTAAGAGCTTTTTTTTCTTTTCTTTTTTTTTTATAGCCTACTGTATTTATATCCGCATGTTATATTATAGGAGTTGTGGTCTGTAGAAAGGGTTAAGGTAGAGTATTTTGATTGAAAGACCTACATTTCTAGAAACGTCTCTGAGGTGCCGCATGCAGCACCCCAAATCCTCCCAAAATAATCCTCTGCAGAGTCTGTTGTGTTCTCATCTTCACCAATAACGCCTTTTATTCTGATAGTCTATTCTAACACCGTACGAAGCAACTACGCACCTGTGTTTATGTCGCTCTGGCTGCTAGGAAACTTGCATTTGATACATATACGTAGTGTTTGTTTGCAGTGATCCTTTGCTTGATGACATATCGCTGAATAATGATGACGGTAATCTATCCACAGAGGTCAAAATGGCTGAGGACATTAAAGCCAAACTTAAGAACTATCGCACTGCTCCCTTTGATGCCAGATTCCCTAACACCAACCAGACCAGGAACTGCTGGGCCAACTATATGGGTAAGTGTGTCAGTCAAGGTCACATTTCTAAATCAAGTTCAATTGTTTATTTTACAACCCTTAAACATTAAAATAGAGTCAAATGTAATTAATAGATCTTAAGTTAAGAAACTAAGAGAGTTCACCTAAGGTCTTAGGCAGTGTTGACATCTGACCTCTGCACTGGATGTAATCCAATTTGAGATTTCATGCAGGGCACTGACATGACACTGAAACCTAGACCGAGGCCATGGACTTTTTTAAATATTCATTGTTGTTGTCTCTCTAATTATAGACTACCACCGCTGCCAGAAAGCTCTGGATGCTAAAGGAGTAGACACCGCCCCCTGTGAATGGTACAGGAGGGTCTTCAAATCACTCTGCCCCATGTCCTGGGTAAATAATTTCCCTCAAATCTCTACTTTCTCCCCCAACACTTTTCCTAACAGGGCTGAAGTTGAAAAGTAAAAGCAGAGTATCATGTCTGTGTGTCTGTGTGTGTGTGTGTGTGTGGGGGGGGGGGCTGAGTTTGTTTAACAAGGGTCAAACAACTTTATCGTTCCTCACATTCCTGCATGTCTCTGCTCAGTCCTGAGAATCAAAACATGAAGAATTTTAGTCCAAAATTAGAGTTTGGAGATTCCCCCCATTAAATTAATCCCAGCTCAGTACAAACACAGGAAGGTGCAGCCTGTTTGAATGTATGTTTTAAGTCAAGTTTGATAAGCTTCCATCTTTTATTGAAATATTGACTGTTAGACATCAGAAATCATCACCACCTTTCCCCAAAATGCTGTCTATGATTTTGATTCATTTTTCAAACATTAGAGGATGTTGCTTGTTGTGTCATTATCCCTTTATACAGAGTATTTAAATAATTCGTAAGTCTCAAATGCCGCCAATCCCACCGCACTCAGTGATATTACAGTGGATGTTTTGCTTATGACAGCTGATGGGAAACATTAGATTTACTCTAACATCATTAATAAAAAATGGTTTTAACGTCAAATGCTTAAATTATAATAACAATTTCACACCAACATTTTTTCCCCCATAAATATGTCACAAAATTAAGTTCCACTCTGAAATTGTGTCCCCTTTAGGTCCAGAAGTGGGATGACCAGAGGGCAGAGGGGAACTTTGCAGGAAAAATCTAAAACTGCCATCTTCAAAGCTGTCAGTCTGCAAAGATGTAATCCTTCCAGCTAAGTGTTTGAATCTGTGGTTGGAGAGCCACGTAGCTCCAGCACCACCTTTCCAATATCGATGCTCTGTCATAGAAGCCATCTATAACTGAATGTTCATTCCTCACAAATACCATGAGATGTACAGCACAGTCTGCATTAAAATATCTCAGGATATATTTATGGAGCTCCATTGTCTCATGTTTTTTTTCTTTAATGTGAGCCCTCAGACAGTATTAATAGACTCTTTGTGTTGGCAGGATTGAGAACAGTGTCAGGTTAAGTGAGGACAAACAGGCCTATCGCACAAAGACAGTAAAGAATGATAAGAAGATACTTGTATATATATATTTGAAACTTTTATTCTTTCAAATAAACCTACATCAAATATACATATTTAATCAAGATTAGAAAAATAATTAAATATTTCAAAACACTAAATGTCACACATACAATAATAGCCACTGTCCCACAGAGCAGGACTGACATACAGAGTAATGACTATTGTTGCTGCTGGACATACTGAAATTAAATACATAAAACTGCATTTCATATACGATTACTCCCATCATGTAGGAGTATTAAATAGTTTATATCAGGGCTCAATGAAGCAGTAAAAACTCCTCCAAATAAAAGTATCTAACATTTTAAGATGATAACCACAGCTAATGCTGAAGAGACGTTTCCATGCAATGAGATAGTACAGTAAATATTGAATGAATGAATAATACAACACCAACTACAGAGTATTATAGTGAAGGTAGAACCATATTTATCCCTTTTTAAAGACCATTCTTCTCCATTTGAGGTAAGATTACAGTATTTGCATATTAGAAGTTGCCTGTCTACTCAAAATCTAAACTTTCAAATGTAGATTTTTTTTTCCTACTCTGATCAAATTACTGAAATTGCTTCACAGGCTCAAGAGATGTTTGTCTCCAAAAAACAAATCTACCCTTTTCTTACCTAAAATCTTGCCTTAGAGCAACTTCAATAAAAGGCCACTTGGATGTCAAAGTGTGTTTTACCTGATGCTAAGCAGAAAAGTTATATTTTGGAAAGAAAAGAATACACTGACCTAATTTTGTGGAGCCAAATCTCTTTTTTTTGATTCAGTGTGGACTTTTGTCAACATTCTCTAAAGCTTGAGTTTTTATTTTATTCAAATTGAAATGTACAAAATCTGACCGCTGTACTTTCAAGCACAAGTATTCCACTTTAGCCATCAGTATAAATCTTCCAAAGCTGAAACCCTCTCTGGAAGAACTTCCCCAAGTAAAAGCATTTGGCTATGAAATATACTATATTAGCCAACAGATATAAAGTACTGATATATATAAATTAGTGTCTGCATAGCATTACGATTTGTTGGTGCACTGGCGGGTGTGTTAGTCAGCTCTCATACCCATTAGGCAAAGAGCTGAGCGGTTAGGCTCATCAGTGGATAAAATTCTTTAATAAATGTAGCGTTGGCTACATCCTGATGTGAGAGTGTATCCATGTGGCCCTGGAGTTTTTTGTTTTGACTATATACACGCCACAAGCAGCATTTAAATATGCAGCACAAAAGTCACAAGTAGCAGCCACAGATATATTTAGTTTAGTACTAGGCACAATAACAGGGCTGACAGAATGCAGCCTCACAGGTTTATCCTGGCACTGTGGGAGGGACGACTCAGACAACTGTACAGTACGTTTTCAGGATAACATGTATCTGTGGGTGTGTTTTTACAGCAAAGGGAAAAGGGAGTAATCCAACCATAAAGTGGAATCCTGTGTGTGTGTGTGTATGTGTGTGTGCAAACCCATGGTGCAAACTCTCCGTCCTCTTCAGTGTGGACTGCGAGAGCTGCTATTAAGCATTTCACCACCAGGCTGCCATTACTAACCATGGCTGCTTTGGGTCTTAATGTAAGGGAGGTTTTCAAAGGTAACCCACCAAGAAGTGTGAAACTCAGCAGTAGTTTCTCCTTTTCAGTTCTGATCTCTTTGAATGAGCACTGAATCCATGTTTTTATTCGACAGTCTGTCAGTACCTCCTCTTTCCGTGCTTCCCACCATCAGTCATGCAGGTTTTAGGCCGAAGAGCTGCACAGAGGGATGACAAACAAGCTTTTAGCTGAGCAACAGTAAATTAAAATGTGACTCAATTGATATTTTAAAACTTATACAAGTCCAGTTCCTTCCCCATCTCACCTGGATCTGCTGTCTGCTTCTTCTTGTTGTGATGGACTATCTGATTTTCGTTGGTCATCTTCACATCCTGATCCTCCACGTAATTACTGCAACACAGCAAGGAAATGAAGACAAGCACAAAACACTTGAAGTAAATCTGATGTATACACCTGTGGGAGGCTGACGAATGACACAAAAATGGAGGACTGACTAATAACAAAGCTTGAAGCCAGCGGGTCCAGGCCTTGAGAGGTAACAAAGGAGAGAGGAAAGGAAGAGAGGAGAAACTGGGGCATCACATGTCAAGCTTGTGGTGTGGTGGTGGGATGGCTGGGGGACATTTGAGGGCTCTGGAGGAATTTTCAATACAGGGATTGACCACAGGGAGGTGCTGACACGAGGCTTTAAGGGGCTCTGTTACTCACTGTTGGTGGTGTCTGCTGCCATGGGGGCTGAAGTGGAGAAGAGCACAGCTCCGTTCAAAACAACTCACTAATGAGGACAGTGTGTTTTATCCAACCTTCTTCATAAAGTCTTTAGTTTCTTAATATTAAACTTTGCCCTAAAATGGTCTTGAAACAATTCACAATAATTCAAAAGTAATAAGTTTGCTTTCTGACCATTTGGCAATCAAGTTTACATTCAAACTGCTGAAGAAATCCTACTTTAGGTAGACAATGTGCACCACTACTGAAAGGAAAGTGCATGTTTTAGAAAGGATGCAGGGCTGACCAACAACATTACACAGCCATGAAACACAGTTGTATCTTCACCCTGAAATGCCAGGATACCTGATGACGGTGTTCCTCTCACGGTGTGCAATGTATGCATTGTCTGTGAAGAGGATGGTGTGGTAAGGCACCACTGGGTCACAGGTAGGCAGAATACCTCGAGCCACATTGCACACGCAGTCCAAAATGCCATTGTACACCAAGAGGTCGTCCACCAGCAGCTGTACACACAGAGAGACATGCAGATTTTTTCTCTACTTGAGGTCCACACAAAAAAAAAAAAAAAAAAGAAAGAGAAATTTTCCAGCTAACAGCAGACAGGGACTTACCCCAAACTCCTTTACTCCTCTCTGTGACGTTTTGGAGTAGTTCCACAGCTTGATCATGGACACGGTCACTGGGTGGTCAAAGATGACGTACACACGGTTCACCTATGTGGAAACAAAATTTAAAACACTCAATGCAAGTGTAAGAATGAATTTGATCTTTTAACTGACTGCACTTTGGCCACTTATTCTCTTCTCTCTCTCTCTCACACATCCTCACCAGTCCAGGGAGCACCGGTGCTAGCCACATATGTCTTCCATCAAGGGTACTGTTGACTCCATCTATTAATTTATCTGGAGTCCTCACGTCACCACTCACATTGTCCAGTACATTCACACTGTCTGGAAAAGCAGCGATGTCTGGTGGATAAAATGTTGAGGAGTGTACGTCTATTCTCAAAAAATAATTAATTAATTAAAACCATCAGTTATGGTCTTTCAAAAGGTTTGAACCTTTAATGTTTATTCTTTAGTCTGGGTCTCCTCCTCTGCTCCACATGACCTGAAGGAGAGCCTAATCTCAGAAATTTATGTTGCAGACTGTATAATAATTATCTTTATTAGGGTGTAATTACGATGACATTTACAGGTGGCACAGCAGAAAAAGCAAAGGTGCACCTAATAACATTAATGATGGCACCATTTCACATTAGTGTGTTAATCAATGCTGAGCTGCCAACATACAGTACAATACCAGGGCTCTGGAACTAAAACACCTGAATAGGGAGTATCATTCATGTTACTGATTACACCAGTTTATTCCTGCTATGACATTAAAACAAAGCATACATTTTTGCTGAGGCAGCATATTAAGCTACTGACATGGCATAGACACAAATGATTGATGAACCAAACCTTCTTGAAAACTACCTTAATTACTCAAGAATTCAACCCGCTATTATAGCAATCTCATTTAACCAGTGTGTCTGATGGTGAATATTTACACCCTTGCAATAGGAGGAGAATATTCATAATTTGTAATTGTAATAATTTTTGTCAAACTTTAGACCAGATCAAATAAGGGATATGATGCATATATTCTTGCAGCTGTGGAGAGGTTAAGTTGCTAGGATATTTGCACAAAGGCCAACATGAACTCATGAAAAAGATACTGTTGTCACTGAGACTAATCCTTTCGTGATTCTGGTCATAAAACTCGAGACCGTTCAGGCCGATGTAGTAAGGGTCCCCCCAGGTTGTTAACAGCTGCAGCTGAAATATGACTGGCAGGTAAAAGGTCAAGGAATACAACATGAAGCACCACGTAGAGAACATATCAGGCCTGATGTGTAAACTACTGGGTGTGTATTATATATTTCAGACACAACTGTCTGAACCAAGGACCAAGGATACATCCACAAGGCATGATGGGAGCTTCATAGTCCATGCTGGCCTGTTCTTGTTTCTTAAAGCTTCCTCTGAATTGGAAACAAGAAAATTACAGATTAAGAAAAGCATTTTAGCAATCTCAAAAAATAAGAGTATGTGCAAATGTAATCTCCAGCTCCTACTTGTGTGGGTAGTCTTCAGCACTCTTGTTGTCGGTGGGTGTTTGGATGAAGTCTACAAAGAGGATCTCCTGGGCAAAGTCAAAGTGACAGTTTCCCGGTCCTTTCCTGATCAGGAATCCCTCCGTTGGGGAGATGGCAACATTATCCATGAACACATGGATCACTTTCACCTGAATCATAAACATGTAGAGATTTTAGACTTAGACTTTTAAGACAGACTTAAAAAATTGTGAACCCATCCTTTAATGTGTTGTACGTAGTCTTCTGCACAGAGCATTTCTTCACACTCTATACCTTGTAGCATTCTACTCTAATATTATCACTGAGCAGTTTTACAAGTTTGTGGTGATAATTAGTACACATGAGAATCAATTTAAATGTGTGAAATCTACTTTTGTCTCATGTATACTTGGTCTAACATGTGACTGAGATTGTGATGTGTGTGACTTCACTTGGCTCATATTATCTATCCAAGATCTGACTGATCTCTGGCTTGGCAAGCTATGATGCTGAATGGTGTATAGATAGTTTACCATAATCATTTATTTTACAATCTAAACTTTTAAGGTGTTACGTAGTAAGACATATACAGTTAATTAGTATTATTTAAACTTCACTGTAAACAGTGTTTGAGCCAAACAGAAAAGTGTCTCACCCCTCTGTAAGAGTCCTCAGGTGTCTTGTTGTAGTTCCAGATACGGAGTCCAGCGATGGTCTGCGGCTCGTTGAAGGTAATATCTAAGGAGTGGGGCTCTCCATAGCGGAAAGGGATCAGCCACATGTTCTGGTCATCAGTGGTAATGTTGTGGCCGTCTATAAGCCTGGGTAATGATAACAGACACTGATCATGGCACCAAACACAATAATAATCTTATCTAAGTCTGGATTTTTTTTGTGATATTAGATTTTTTTTAGGGCAGGATAAGAACAAATCATGTAAAAGTGTATAAAATATGATGCACATGAAGGGAGCAGAGTGAGGAAACTAATGCAAAGGAGAAAAGAAGATTCACCAATAAGCCTTTTATTGATGAAGATTACTTGTTTAGATTTTGGAAATCACTGAAGTTAAAGTTAATGCACTTCTGTATCTACTGTAACTAATAACTCAGCAAGATCATGTCAGTGTATTCAACATTCACACAAAGCAGACAGTGTCAGACGTACTTATCAAGAGTGCGCAAATCATGTCCGTAGTCAGGCAAGTCATTGAGGTCCCTGGGTGAGGCAGCCATAATACTGAGGTCCAAAGGTAAACTCTCTCCATCCTTCCCCACCACCTCCAAACCTGTCAGGCCCATGTAGTGGGAGTCACCCCACGTTAACACCAGCTCTAGTCGAAGGCCTGGGGTGAAGGGAGACAATCACATGATTCAGTCATTGCACATATCCAAAGCTAATGTTTAACAATAAACAAAACGGAGGACTGAATATGAGACTTCAGAATACTGATGATAATATGTAATATATACTCACACGTTCCAGTGTACATCCCAGGAATCTGCCCCATGTTCTCCTCAGACTGGCTCACAGTGGGGTTGAGGTGAAGTTTCAACTAAGAAAACATATAAAGCATATTTGTGTTACGCTGTACTGTTCATAGTGTGATGGCTAATTTACTTTTGATGCCTGCTGCATTGAAAGCGATCCTTCCAAAGTTATGTGGGAATGCTCAACAGCAGTGTTTCCAAAACAAAGATATTCCATGGTGTGTTTTGTTAAATAAATGAATCTCTTGTTTTGCTAGTTATTACTGCTGTCACACTTGGTAATTAAGTGCCTAAATTAATTACATACTTTGAAAGGATTTGAGTTTGGTGTTTAAAACTAAAGAGGTTGGATTTGCATAATTCTGTTTACATACATACAGAAAACATGTATGACTGATCAGGCCTGTACTTACAGTTAGGTCTTCCTCTCGGAAACCAGCCTGTGTGAAAGGTCTTTCCTCTCCCTCTCCGTCTGCGGTGCGTGGTCTCTGCAGCTCCTCCTCAGACACCAGAGTCTCTGGACCATCACCTTCACTAAGGAAGGTTTCATCATAACGAGACATGGCCTCCAGGATTTCATCATCAGTGGTGAACAGGATAGTATCTCCAAACTGGTCCAGACCTGAAATCACAGGAAAAAATGAGTGGTTTATAAAGAGGTATCACACAAAAGGGACATAAAAGCATATGAGGCTATTTTGTTCAGATACCTCCAGACAGCGTCCCAGAAGCCTTTGCAATCTCGCCTCTGAAGATGCACCTTCCATCCAGCAGCATTTCCACCTCCTTCACCCCTCGGAAAGAGTGGATGCGTGACTTGTTGTAGTTCCACACACGGATCATGGCAACCTGGTAGGGGGCTCCAAAGTCCAGGAAGATGGTGTGGCTTCGACCAGGGGTGAAGGGGGCTAGCCAAAGATGCATGTCATCCTGTGTGCGATTAACACCATCGATCAAGTTGTTGACTACACGTGGATCCTTGCCATAAGCTGGCAGAATGTTGATGTCTGGAGGGTCAGCGCGGATGTGAGCAGGTCGGAGCGGTTCTCCACTGGAGCTGAAAACCTCCAGGCCGTTGAGACCCACGTAGTGTCGATCGCCCCAGGTGGACAGGATGTTGATGACCAGCCTCTGGCCCTGGGGTAGCACTGGGATCTCAAATTCTTCCTCTCGCTCCATTGCTGAATCATCATCGGGGGCTTCGCACAGCGGCCCCTGAGCGATCAAGGAGGAGAGTGGGCTCCTGGTTGCTGAGGCGGGGTTGACTGGGAGTGTGGGTGGACCACGGCCCTGGCGCTGCAGAAACTCATCAAAGATGTCACCTTCAAAGCCAGTGTTTGAAATGCGTCCACGTTGGCATTGGTTGAACTTAGTGAGGGAATCCCAGGACTCCATGAGGGTGTCATCCTGCTGGCTGTGCAGCTGGGCTCGAAGGGTGCTCTGCCTCCTGCTGGTGTTTACCAATGACAACGGCTCGTCTGGAAAACACACAAATGATGCAAATGACGCAATGATGAGACTTAAAAATTAAGATAATCCACTGCTGGGAGTAAACTGCTTTACATTTATCAGTAACACTGAATACATGAAAAAAGATAATACATTTTGTTCAACTGTAAAGTAAACGTCACACCTCTATGCAGATCTAAATATTCCCAATTAACTGCCTACTGACGATTTCTCGCTTTAAACTTTGGGATGTACACTGGAAAGTGTGAGGATTTACGTAGGTCTACAAACAGTCCCTAAGATCAGGTTGTTTATTTGCAGTCTGTAAGATCAAGGGATTACAATGGAGGAGGCAGACAGCTTTTTAACAAGGCGATCTAACCAGTTTCTTATTTAAGCTCAGAAAGACATTTATAGAAATGAAAAGTTCCTTCAAATGTGGATGAGAAAAATTCAGGTCTTAAAGTTAAGAAATTACAGAATGACAAAAGTTAATCTGCAACAAAAACAAATACAATCATTACACAGCATGATGGCAAGGACAGTCAGAAAGGCTGCAGCAAGGACTAAAAACCTGTATATATAAAACCAAATGACCCTAGATAGAACCCTACTGAAAGCAAGCAAACTGTGATTAAAAATGCAAAGCCTCAAGCTGAAAGCAAGTTAGTTGAAAAACCCCAACATAATGTTTGACTAGTCTTTATCTGACACATACTATTTAATTTGTATGTGTGATAGCCTGTAAAAAGTCATAGTTGATAGTATTAAGTGAAATACATAGCAAAATAAACTACTAAGGGTGAAAGAATCACATCCCAGCACAAAGTCTCAGCATGATAACTTTACTAATAGGAGGCAGTAGATGTGTCTACCTGTATTTGACAGCACAGTAGCTCTAAAGTGTTGCTCCTCTGTCTGCCTGGTGGTGACCGTAGTGTTTCGGAACGAGCTCCTGCGTCCGCTGATGGGCCTGTCCAGCTTCTGATCTCCGAACTCCTCCAGCAGGTCACAGCTCATGTCCAAAGAATCATCCTTCCACTGACTTCCATTTACTGGCCTCTCCACTCCCCTGCACACCCGGGCCGGGTTACACGGCAGTTCCGGGAGCATTGAAGATGCTGAGGCTGATGGAGATTTGGGCTCTCCTGAGTGCTGAGGCACCAGCCACCGTGGCCTCTCCCTGCTAACCTCGCAGCCCTCCGGCGCTCCTCTGTTCAGTGGCTGCAGCCACTGGGGGGCGACCCGGGTGGAAGACGGCTGGGTGGTGACCGTCTGCTCCATGGGTGTTGGCTGCTCCACCTGCTGTCTGAGCGAGAGGGGTTCTTCTGAGGTGGACAGGTCAAAAGAGTTTATTTGTGTGGAGGAGCGACGGGGAGAGGATGAAACCCCCGCTGCTGAGGGAATGATGGGTGGAAGCGGTGTGTGCGATTTCTCCTGCATGTCCATCATTGCCTGTTCTGCTGTGTCTGGCGGCTGTGGATTTGAACTGTGGTGTCTCTGGGTGCCCTCCCCACCCTTCCTATCATCACAGCGCTGGGGGCTGGCACCCCGAAGATTGTATCCTGAAGACACAGGGCTGGAATACAAGGAGTCTGACACCTGGAAATCCTGGAGATCAATTGTGGTGCTGTAGTCAAACACCTGGTTGCCACAGCCCTTCTCCAACTCCCCTTCAAACACCAGTGTGCTGTTGAGGTACAGCTTTATGTGACGTGCACCAACATCAAGCTCCTGGAAAAGAAACACAGTCTCAATGTACCTGCACCCTGAATATACACACAGAACAGTTTGCACACCATTGGATTTTTAGCACCCACTTATGCAACAAAATGCAAAAATATTTCAGATTTGAATGTATGACATATTAAAAAAATAAATTCTATACATTTAAATAAAGATATAACACACATTTTGGACTAAACAGTATCACAGGAACATATTTAGCATTTCATACATGTGTACTTAACAATACTTTGAGTACATAATCATTCTAATTAAGCAAAGCAACACAAGCTGTGAAACAAGAAACATATGGTGCAAAAAAATGCAGTATATCACATTTCATACACATACAACTGTTTCATTTACCTGTTTCTAACATGCAAAGAGTTCTCCAAGCTAGTAGTAAGTAGCCCTCTCACAGTTACCATGCAGTCATGGCTGCCATGGAGACATGGCTAAAGCCCAATTCAAATCTGCTCAATGTAACATCACAACGTGGACCCAGGTCAGCCTATAACCAGCAGCTCCTTATACTACAGGTTCAGGCACTAATTCACAATCCAGTAACGACATTGAGTAATTCCAAATCGCCGTAGTAACATAAAAAGGGACGCGATGTGGGGTTTCTACCCCTCTATGAGCAGCAACGAATGAGAGGCAGAAGCCCATGTTTCCCCTAATGCTAATCCTCCAGGGCTAATCTCTCCTTGTTCCACATTTGGACAGACTGACTGGCAGCTCAGTTAGCCACTGCTTAAAGAGAACCACACCCCAGACACAACCATGCCAATACTGTCACCCAGCATTATAGTGACATCACACAAGCATGTAGGATTTATGAGTTTGACAGACAGCAAAATGGATTATCTCTGAAGTCAAGAGAGGGATAAATCAAAAGATGTGCTGAATGGATTGCATATAAAATTTAACATCTACAATAAAAACACATACACTGAGGCTTCTGTTGTAGTTCCAGATTTTGATGCGGGATATTCCAAAGTCTGCCGAGCGCTCCGTGTTTCTGATGATGAAGTAGAGCTGGATGGGAGGATGGAACGGGCACGTCCACATGTGACGCTCTTTGGTGGTCTGTCAACCCAAGAGACAAAAACCATCAGCAAATTCTCTGCCAGTGTAAATAATGATGCAACAAAATAATTATCATTTAAAAAATGTCAAAAACTGCTATAAACTAATTTCACTATTGCACCAGATTTAATGTGTGTACCCTTATGCACAGGCAGAGCTCATCTAAACGAGATGGTGGGGTGGACGGAGTCTCACCTTCGCCTTTCCATTGACAAGTGCCCCCAGATTCCCCGGGTAGTCAGTGTTCCTGATGTCTAGGTCGTGAGGTGAAACATACAGCTTTTTGTTTCTGAGGCAGAAAAACTGCAACTCAGTCAGCCCGACCTGTAGAGCATTCCCCCAGTTTGACAGGATCTCCATGGTAACGTACAGTGCAGGGGTGACCTCTGAGAACTGCCTTCTCTGCAACGATGACACAAAACATTTCAAGTGCTTCCGTACACCTACTGTACATATGAATAACACTCTGCAGTCTTATCAATCATTCTGGTTTGTGACACTGGGTTTCTGACTCACCAGCTGTTTGCTGTAATCTGTTTTGACACTCTGGGGGATGTTGTAGCTGGGTCCACTTTCCAGTTTCTCCAAGGCTTTCAACAGTTTCTGTTGCTGCCTGAACAGAAGGATGACATCCTCAGCTCTGCTGCTTTGTTTACTCTCTCTGACCTTTATATATGTAGGGAGGGAGGACTGATCACTGGGGTAGCTACACTGATAAATAATTCTTCAAGGTCAGAGGGCATACACACCATTTCTGTTCCAATCAGTTTCTATAAAACATTACATTTGTTCTGAGTCACAACAAGCACCAGGTGTCTTATCCCTCAGAAGCAAGAGTGTACAGTACATATTCATTATCTGTGTGTTTTAGTAGCATATTCTGTAAGCATACCTGGGGCCCATAAGCGTGATTTTCTGCATTGCCACACTGACACTGTTCTCATCCTTGTCGTGGGTGTTGTGATGCACTAAGCCATTCATCATCTGGTGTCCCCTGCCCTGGATGAAGAAAGAGAATGGACGAGATAAACACACTTGTCCAACTTAATTCATTTATAAGCTGAATATTGAAAACAACAAAATTACAATATAAGTGTAGAAATAATACAGAGACTAATGTTCAGGGTCATCATAAAAAAACAGTCGTTATCAGTAAAGAAAAGTAAAGAGTAAAGGTAGGAGGAGTGCTGTGTGAGACAGGCAGACCGTGTTGCGACTCAAGGGCTCAGGACTTTGCAGAGGCTTGTTCTCTCTCTGGATGGCCTGGCGCACCCCGCACGCCATGTCCTCTGGGTCTCGATCCTCAAAGGAAGCCTTCCTGGCTGCTGATAAGGGCCTCTCCACCCGACTCCTTGGCCCTTTAGCAAAAAGCACACGTCTTTTAAAATAACACACATCCAACCTCTTCAGAGACATTTTTTTCCAAAGAGCCTGTAAAATTTGTTTTATATCAAAATGGGGAAATAAGCGGTCTTGTAAATCAAGAATCTTAAAAAGGACCAGTGTGTAGGATTTAGTGGTAGGTCGCAACCAACTGAATATTCCTCCACCTCACGAACCTACAGTGATGGCAAATTTTGCAAAAAATGCAAAAGGCCCTTTCTAGAGCCACTGCTTGGTTTGACCATTCTGGGCTACTGTATAAACATGGCTGTGCAACATGGCGGTCTCCTTATGAAGATATAAAGGGCTCATTTTAAAGGTAACAAAAACGTAACTATTCTTATTATCAGCTGATTTAAACTAATTTAAACACACAAATGAAAATTATATTCCATTTCTGCCAGGCCCGTTTTAGTAGATGACTACATACTGACTTTTTAAATGTTACATGACTTACTTGGACCATCCCAGCTCCCTTTTGAAGGTGGCCTATCTAATGTTTTGCTCTTCACCAACATAGGCTTGGTGGGTATGAAGTTGTCAATGCTGTCTTTCCTTTTTGCAGACAGAGAACGTTCAATCTTACGACCTGGAACAATGGAAAAAATGGAAAAGGTGTGTCTCAGGAAATAACTGAGCAATATTAGGCATCTATTATGAATAAAATACAGTTTTCAGGGTCACAGTTTTTCTGCATCCCACGTGCTGACCTTTACTGTGCAGTGACAGCTTATGTACTTCCCTATTCTCCCTGTGTACAATTCAGTGCTGATGAAGCAGATAAGGAGGAGACGGAACCGCTCTGAACAATTAAGACTCACCCTAAAAATCGATAACAAATTTACATATGAAAGTAGATACTGAAGCCTACCTTTAGGTGAAGGTCCAAAGTCCAGGACAATGAGGTTTGCAGAGTCAAACTGGCTATGGGAAGGGCTTGGCCTAGCGTTTGAGGAGGACTTGGAGGAAGAGAGAGGCAGCCCCAGTTCATCCAGACTCTCAGTGCTCTCGTCCCTCTCAATCTGCTCCTCCACCCACTCCTCGTCTGACTCCTCCCCTGCTGAGCCGCGGTTGCTACGCCACATGCTAACCTCCAGGCTCTGACGCAAAACCTAGTTTACAAAGGCCAGCATTAATGTACGCATCCTTGCACACAGTTAACAGTATATGAACTCGCAGGCGCACATGCATGCTGACTGTTACAAGTATTCCCAAGACTTGTGTGACTACACCTGGAAAAGTGTCTTAAATAAAAACCCAGGAGCATGAAACAAATTTAGATGATTCACAGCATCTCACGCCACTTGACAAGATGAAAGAAAACAGTGCCCATACTTTTTCTTCTGCTCACCTTCACTTCCTCGAGGTTGAGAAGCACCTTCTCACTGTGTTCCTGGTTTGCTTGTCCTCCTTGGCTCTCAGGCCTGTAGTTGAATGAGTGCGAAACCTTGCAGATGTCCCTCTGGGAGCAGGGACTACGAGGCGAGCGCGGACTGGAGCTCTACATAAAGTGCGGTGATTGGATAAAGGGAAATTGCAGAGATGGAGAGATGCTAAGTAGTACAGACAGCTGCAGCTGACACCTAGCCCCTCCCCTAAAAAAAACACCCACACACACAGGCTTAGTAGGCATTGTCATGTCTTCACTCTACCTCCATGGCTACACTTTCATAAGGCTCAAAATCCTCAGAGTAGCGCTTTTCTGGGGATATCTGCAAACTTGGTCCTTCTTCTGTTCGAATTCTGACAGAATCCTGCACACATAAAAAACAGAGGCATTTTAATAAAAAGTATTTTACAGGAAAATATAGGCCTATACTTTTGATACACAACAATGAAAGATCATAAATATTAAGATGCTACAAAGCTGTACCTGCACCCATTCTTTCCTCTGGACCTTTCCTGGGGCGGTGTGGCTCCTCTGCCTGCTGGTCTGCTCCAGATTATGGGTATCTTCAGTTAGCTGGTGGGCGCTTCTACAGACATCTGCGGATGAGTCACAGCACAAAAAGGAACATGAGCAGCGTGCAGCAGAGTGTTGCCTCAGTGGAGAAGGAACACACAATCACATACGCAGATGGTTCGCAGCACACAGAGGAAGAAAAAAAAACTGCTGCCAGCTACAACTGTCACTATCATTTATTCACTGAGTCTGGGCATGGGATCATGCCTTGCAAACTACAAGCTGATGAGCAGTGGCTATTAGCTTGTGGTTCCATATGTTCTGGTGGATGACAGAGACAACAAGACCAGAATTATGAGGTAGAACCTTGGATTTCAGTGAAAAAATGCCAGAATACTCAAACAATGTTTCTCCCAGCTCACTGAGAGGTTAAAAAAATAATGAGTTCTTATATAAGAGATTTCTAGTGTTGAGTGTTTGTAGGTTTATTTTGGTCCAGCAGCAGCGCACCTGCTGTACGTGCAGGCCTCCAAGCAGTTGTGGAGGTGACAGACTTGTGGCTGGTGCTCTTGGGCTGCTTCCTGCAGTCTTCAGCATTGGCTCCATTAAGATAAATGGAAAAGCCTTGCTCTAGCCGCTCCAACTCAATCTCCCTGGGGTCTTTGACTTTAAGGCGCTTGAGGATCCTGAGGACAAAAGACAATTGATAATCATCTCTACAAATATAATGAATGGATAAAAATCTGACACAGAGACAAGTAAGTTTCACACACTTTTTCAAGCTATTCAAACCTCCACTTCCCTATGGTGCAGCACACCACACACTCATTGCTTGTCTCTCAAAGCAAGGAACCAATCAGTGCTCCTATTAGGCGGCACTGAAAGTCATGGAAATCCTCTGTGAAATCCAATCTGTCTCTCCCTAACAGCCTGTGCTCACACTTCACCTGTTTTTGCGCTGGAGGGCGATTAAATATTCATCCAGAGTGTCATCCACAGTAGAGGCGAGCTTCTCTCCTTGGCACGCCTTACTCTCCTTCAAGAACACGCGCAAGAACACACACGCACACACACACACACACAATGCAGAGTCAGAAAAGCCAACATCAGCTGTTTCACTGCCACAATACACATCATCATTGGACAGCTATTCACATTCACAGACTACAATCGATATCCACTGAATCTGGTACATCGCAAGATTTATGCAAACAACTTGCTCCTCCAGTTTTGAGTAAATAAAACATTAATGCCAAACACGAATTGTGTCAAGAAGTTCACTTTAGGTAAATGGTGGAGAGGCAAAACACCATTTATCTAACTGTCAATGTGATGTGTTCTTGGGTGCCAAATGTGCCCATAAAAGCATATTATGACAGAAGCATCAAAAACATTCACAGTCAGTGTGATTTGAAAAAGTGGGGAACCATTTCATGAGAAAACATTAGGGCCCTGAATAAAAACTGAACATCAGTTTAACAGTTGCAAAGACAGTTTGGAGACTAAAGCTGCAATGATTAGTCGATTAATTGATTCCCAATTATTTTGAATAATTGATTGATTGCTTTAGTAATTTCTACAGAAAAAATGCCAAAGATCTGTTTAAACTTCTCAAATGTGATGATTTTGTGGTTTATGGTCTTCTGTGATGCTCAACTAAATGTATTTAGACTTTGAACTGTTGATCAATCAAAACCAGACCTTTTCTGACTACTTTCTGACTATTTTTGTAGACACAATGACTTATTGATTACTCAAAAAAATAAATGTCAAAAGAAAATAAATGTTATTGTTATCCATCTATGAACATAGTCTAATGTTTTTCAAACAGACATGATGATGATCATGATGATATTTCTTTAACTTTAAAGGCCTGCAGACTTATTTTAAATTTAAGAGTAAAAGGCAGTGCTGAAAGATATGTACAAACTGGGGAACACTACTGATTCAGAATGGCCCTCAATCCCAGTGTAATAATCTCAACACCATGTCCATGCTTTGTCAAACAGAGGCTTTTCTCTAAAAAGGTGGCCACAGTGGTTGGAACAAAATGCAAACACTGCTAATTACATCTTGCAATAATGTGTCAGTGCATTATGTATGAAGCGCAGCTGTTTTCAAAGACACCAGTGTGCCACTCATCTATGAGGTGATCTACCACTTAAAATGTCACAGTAACCAGAGTGACAAACAACTTAACATTTGTGTTTATAAGCCATGCTTGACAAGATACTGTTATAAAAAAATATATATATCTGTCACATCAGCCAAAATCCCAGTAAGGGGGTCCAATAGATGGGTCTCCAGTCACCCCCTCCACACTTTGACTTTTTCATCCTCATAAAAACATCTGATGTCTGCCTGCATTAATGGTAGAAATGCAGGCCTTGACCTTCAGCTGGTGATAAATTGCACCAATATGGGTTTCTTGGAGGGAGCATCAGTTGCCTGCATAATACAGTCAACTACAGCTCATGCCATTTCAGTTTATAAACCATGCATGATCGTGCAAAATGAACATAAAAAAGAAAACCACAAGGCCCTTACTTAGTTTCTACGAGTCTATTAGGCTACAGCATCTGTCAATGACAGGAGCAGGAGGGAAGCAAAGAAAATTGAAGGGAGAATAGAGAATAGTTAGTAGTGACAAAGCACAGAGGAAAGAGTGACAGCTGAGACACTGCTCGAAAATATGGCGATGACTGCCAAGAAAATTAAAGACAACTTCTCAACGATGTCACATGTCAAGTAAAGAGGCAGATCATGTGAACTAATGACAGCGCAGATGAGTCGTTACATAAAACGACCTTTTGCATACCTCGTTATCCATTGTGTGGCTGCAGAGGATGCTGTTCACATAACCCTATCCCACATCTTCAGAGATATCATCGACATCTGCGTTTTGTCTGTTTACCGCTGCAGAGGGACACAGATGAAGGTTACCTGTGACATGAAACCCATATTACCTTGAAGGCAGTTCGTTTAAAATGTCGCCCCACCCTCTGGACGAGTCAGCAGAACAAATACATATCCGCTAATTTCGAGGCAAACATTACCCATTTTACTGTATGAATGTTTTCGTCAAAAACTCATTATAAATAGCTTAAAATACCATTAACTTTATTCACGCAGAGAGCTAACAAGATGTAGCTATCCTAATGTGTATAGCATTGATAGCTAATACACAGTGTTTACGGCTGTCTTCCCATCTTCATTATAAGTAAGGCTAACTATTTACCATGCAAATTAACTCCTTATGTTCATGTCAAGCAGCCTAAATAGCTCAGTTAGCATTGACACTAATAACAAACTGAAAGGCTAACGAGTTAGCATGTTACTAGGTAGCGTTAAATCACAAAAAAATCGTTTTTACGTTCATATTCTCTTACCTCTGTCGTTAACAAATACTAGAAAATACTTACTATCATCGTAAAACTGTACTTTGTTTGCCATAAGCTTAGAAATTCACGCGTTTTTTCTGTTTTCTCATGTGCCCAGTGTGTTGTGTTGGTTGGTAACCAGGATAGCGCTCCACCAATAGAGAGAGCCGCATCACAGGGAGACACGCCCCCCGCCACACATGTATGGAGATAGTGAAGCTCATAATTACTCAACAAAATCTCCATAAGACAAAAAAAAGAAGTACATAAAAAAGATTGAAATAAGCAAACAAAACACCTTATACCTTACTTATAATAACACTATGCATGTCATTACAATATTCTCATTTTTCTTTCACTGATCAGAGTTGTTACAACTTAAACAATGCTAGAAAAATAAACACCAATATGAAAATGACAAAATACCCTAATAAAATAATTCTGATGAATAAATAATTGAAGGGAATTGTCTTTTTTCAATTCTTCTCCTGTTTTTTTCAGTTTCAGTCCTGACACAAAGCATTGTCCTGTCCCTACACAAGCCATTGATCAATGGGGACACAGTCTTGTACCACCCACCAAACATGAGAGCTTTGTCAGAATTGAAAGTCAACAGTGAAGCTTGAAAGAGTGACCACTAAATGAAATCCTAATAAGTGAAAGAAGTGAGAATATTGTGATCAGATATTATACTCTTGTATAGATTTGCCTTCAAAGTCAATTTGTGGTTTTATATTCATTCACTTTGTATGATTTTTATTTATTGATTGAGATTTTGTTCAATTAATATGACACACTTAATCCCTAAGACATCCACAAAACTTGAGTCAGTATGTCATATAGTATGAGCACAGCATCAGGACAGATAAGGAGATGGTCTCAAGAAAAAGCACACAGATTTCCATGGTCAACAGTCAAAAGTTCAACACTGTTTTTATTTATTATAAATCAATACATTTTATATAAAAAGGATAAGGGGGGTCTGAAATAAAACCATTTGTAGATGTAAACCGAATAGATCAGATCATGGTCACCCTCTTACCACACTGGACCCATATCACAGACTCTTGATTAGCCATCATGTCTAGTTAACACTCATTCACTCGTCCCAAAACATCCTAGGCTATACTTACGATCAATCTACAGTTTGGAAAAAGGTTTAAATGGAAATTATGCGGTTGACATCAATCTCTCTGCAAAGTGTTGCAAGTATAGCGACCTAGCATGCCATAGGTTTTTTGTGTGCAATCCATTAACAACCATCACCAGTCAACATTATTTGTGAAGTGCACACACATTTTTTTTTTGTATAGTAGTTCAAGGCTGTGACAATTCTTAAACGCCTGGAGGTAAACAATATTAAGCTTTGTGTGATGCCCAGTGTAATGGTCCTGAATGTAACACAGTTTTAGGCATCCTTTATCCAGAAATGACCAAGACCTAGCTTTAGCTGATTTTGTGTGTTACAGATTTTCCCAAAATGAGATTAGTGAGGCATTTTAGAAAAGCCAGCATCATTGTGTTTTATACACTTAACCGCTTCTTGAAAATAGTCGGACATCAAAATGGTAGATGCTAGAGGTCCAAAGGGAGCACAGCAGAATGTTTAAACAAGCCGCACTAGTAGCACTCAAAAAACACTCAACACAGAAGAGAGGGTGGGTCTGTTACCATGGAAATCAACTCAGTTTTTTTTAAACGAATATTGCAACTTTGACGAATTAGGGGTACAAATGCAATTTTCATTTGTGTTATTTTCAAAAGACAAAATGCCCTTGTGAAAGAATTGTAATACATTGCCGTTTGCCGCGTCATTGGAGGCAACAACAATTGTGAAGGCAATAAAAGTGCAACCAATTCATCCTCACAGCACTGCAAGATAAAAGCATACAATCTAACAGGATAAGTCAAACCTCGACAATTTCATTGACCCTGACCCCCAGGATAAATCTTTTGGTAGTAAGAAATTATTTGTAGACAGGTTGTCCTAATTTCCCTTCTTCATTATTATTAACTATATCCTTGTACAAAACATATCAGCATTGTTACCAGATCAAAATGAATTATCTATATGTGTTCATGTGAAAAGGTTATGGCTTTCTGTTGTCTGTTTTTAAACCAAGCCGTTACTGAGTTAACTCTGCTGAATTATGGTAGGTAGGTGTGGGTTAAAATGGACAGCTTGTCCAATCACTAAAACACACGATGGGGGGAAGAAAAGTAAAATAATAACTTAAATAGAAGTGCTTAAAACATAACAGTTCTTAGAGCCCTTTCAAAAAACAAAAAACAAAAACGAAAAAACATTGCAAAAGCAGGAGTCCCACCCCAACAGAAAAGGAGAGAGAAATTAACAGCTGTAATGGTAATACTAATATTCATCCAATGGTTCACAGATGTACAGTTCACTTATAGGTCATATCCTTCCCTCTCTTACAAATATTTCTTGTTTCCTGGTCAGTGGCCCCCCCACGTCTGTGAGCCGCGGCTTCCCTCTGTTTCAAGTCTGTCTGTAGTGGGAGAACACTCTGTCTCAGTACACCTCCCCTCTTCCTCCTTTGCTGTCAGTGCCTGTTCCTCCACTCTTTTCCTGCGTTCCAACTCCCACTCCACAAAGGTGTCAAAGAGGCTGGGCCAGGCCTCATCCTCGCTGTAGTTGCTCAGGTCAGGCCCGATAGCCTGGGTGAAGTTGAGGAACATGTTCCACGTGTCCCTTGAGATGCCCCGAATACCTGAGGGGTTCTCCGACAGGAAGTCCAGCCAGTGCTCCAGGATTGAAGGTGTGTCCTGGGTGAAAACCAGGCGCCACAGGGCGATGGCGATTTCGCGTTGCAGCGAGCGCTGCCCCTCCTCAGCATCTAAGCCAAACTGGAAGGTAAAGCGGTAGAGGTCCTTGAAGTTCTCCTCACCCTGGGCCTCCAGCAGCATGAAGGAGAAACGTGAACAGATGCCTTCGAGACTGTCCGCCTGGATGGCCTTGCAGCCTTCAACAAACTCCTTCCTGATGACACAAAGTACACAGGACCAAACATCAGAATGATACAGACAATTTCATTCAAGACAACCAGGCCCAGAAGCAAAGAAGTGTGTCAACAAAGCTGTATGGGTAGCAACAGAGCTGTATATTGGATACATTTGCCATGAGCTACAATATAAGCTGTTACAGTCATCTAATGCAAACAGGCCACAAGAGTCACATACAGTACAAATGTAAAAGCCAATATGGTTTTAAAAAAATTGAAAACTGTTCATTGTTTCAATGACAAATGTTACTTTGATTCCAGCATTGTGGGCCCCACCTGAGACAGACATACTGTTTAAGATTTTTTGGGAGCATTTTTGCCTTTATTGGACAGTGGGCAGTGAGGAGGCAGGCAGGAGATAAAGGGAGAGAGAGAGATGGATATGACATGCAACAAAGATTCCTCGCTGGAATCGAACCAGGGACGTTATGGTTCTATGACACGCACAGTACCACCATCAACCATTTGGCTACCAGGGCGCTCCAGGCTGACATACTTTTGTTATTTCACCCATCTAACAATATAGGCTTTCAAAGTCAAATGTAATATAAAGAGCTTCTGTAAGCATCGGTTGACAATGAAACATGTTCGTAACCAGGGTGTGGTATTGTCCAAAGCCTCTGGATAGAAAAGTGCTGAGTTAAAAATCAGTGACGAGTGACCCAGCCAGCAGGCAGCCCTATTCATCTCAGGCGCTAAATGCAGAGTGGGAGCGCAGAGCAGGATCCATTTCCTGTGTGCCCCCTACCTGACAGAGGGTAACTATGCGTGCATGTTTCGTTCAGCTGCTGGAAACTGAGTGTTTGAGATGGGATGGATGGACCACTGCACAGTGAAAGACAGCAGCCTAGAAGGTCAAACAGTGCAGGAAGGGGCTGTTGCTGCCATCTTATAATGTGGCTAGAAGTGTTGGTTACAGACAACAAAGTAGCTATTAGCAATGTACAATATTGTGGTTAGCACTATGAGGAAATAATGAAAACATACTATCAATATGAAGAACCATAACACAATTATCCCAGACAGGCAGAACTTTCGGTTTTATAAGTGTGTTAACTTCAAGTGTCTAAGTGTGTGTCATTTATCATTATCATATAATACACTTTCCTCTTCAATGCAAAAATTAGCAGACACAATTTAAGTCCTTTAACTTTGTCTTGCACCATCACCAGCAGCCTAGAACCAAGTGCCTGGTAAGGAAATAGGGGTGCTATCCTCACTGACTTTACACTGGACAGGGGCTGGGTTACACATTGATGGTGGAAGTGGGTCATTGGTATCCTTAAAATATGAGGGAGGTTGCCTTACATGGCCCAAATTGAAATGTAAAGTCTACACAGTGTTCATGGTGTCACACAGTGTCAGTGTGGAACTTTGTGGCATGCTGATTTGTACAGTTTTCAGCAACACGTCAGAGGTGAGATGCACCTGCAAGATGACACAGAAATGTGATGCTGAGAGACTTTTTTTTTTTTTAAACTGCAAATGGCTCCACGTGCAATGTCTTGCTTGCAAAGCTTTGTATTGTGTACATAGTTTTCACTGTTTTTATGTAGGCCAATGAAGTGTTTTTGCAGCTGATGTGCATGCAGTGAATGGGTTACAATAAACAGAAGATCTGATATATTTGGTTATTGGTGTGTCACAACAATTACCAAAAAAGGAAGCCCTATTAAGCTTTCACTTTAGGTAAGGAGCCATTCCATAAAGCAGGTTTACAGGATTTTTTACTTTGAATCATTGCTACATGTCAGAGATTTGTGGGGATTCTAGGGTTTAGTGGGCAGAGGTATCGACATTACTAAGTAAACCTGTTTTATGAATGGTGTCGAGCTGTGGCAACATGGCAAAAATAATACAAAAATTAATGTTTAAAATAACTTTGAAAACAGTGTTTGGTAATTAAAGCAGAGCAGGCACTAATTAACCAGCATCTTTTAATAATCTACATCAGGTCTACTGAGGTGAACTCTTTTTGGAAGCTAAAGTCATGTTCATGTATCAGTGAGATCATGAGATATTTGTATCTGTATAAAAACTTGTGGTTCTCACATATAGTCAATTACTGTGCACCCCTTAACCCTTGTTAAATACACATGATAACAACAACGCACCCCATTCCCCAAAAAGCTATCTTACCTTGTAAACTTGCACATGGTGGCTGCTTGAAACTTCCAGGCAAGAACAAGCACACGAAACTCTGCCGGGTCCACACACAGGTCATTGCAAAACTTCTCCATGCCTTCCTCCAAGATGGCATCTTCCTGTTCATCCTTGTAGCAAGTGAATAGCTCCTCGATGTGCAACAATGACAGCCCGTCTCCATCCAGACTCTCCTCCTTGCGTAGTTCCCCCATCACTGCAGGGATGACGGGTGTCTCCACTGTAACCTCCATGGCCTTGGTGCCATTTGACAGCTCGCTGGTGGCTTTGCTACATGGGGCACTGGGCTCCTCTTTGTGGCCTCCACCACCGCCTGTGCTGCTACCTTTCTTGTGGTGGGACTTGGAACCGCTGTCCTTGTCTCCACTCTTACTGCCGAGTGAGGATGTCGGATTTTTGCACTTGGTGACACACTGGCCCATGTCTTCCTCCCTGGTCCCTTGTCTGTCTTTTCTCCTCGCCTTCAGTCCCCGTCTGAACCACCTAGACGCCTCTGCTCTGGTCTGGCGAGACGTCTCAACATACCCTCAGGCCTAAGGTGGAGAATAATTTTTAAAAAAATGTTCTGTATCTATTAATAAAATAAAGTAAAAACTAGAAATGGCTGAACAATGAAGGTAAAGAAGTTTAGCCACCTGTGCCAAAAATGCCACGATCCAGGTCCAGACTTAAAAACCCTAAAAAGATCAGAAACAGTTGATATGTATACATACAGTGCAATACTTACAGTTTGGATTACCATAGAAACCGTATCAAAATATAACACATCACTGGTATCCATTGAAACGTACCTATTTTGTTTTGCACTACACAACCTTAATATGCCCTTCAGTAGGTTTTCCTTGGCACTGTCAAATGCTCAGCAGCAAGTCAAACATAATTAAATTCCTATAACTCTAGCTATGGTGTGTTTTATTTCACTTTACATGGACACGGTTGATGTTATATAATAATATATCCGCATAAAGGTCTTGTGTACAATAGTGTGTGTTTAGCTAGATAGGCAGGGTCAGAGTTATCAGCATTGAAAACACAGTATCAGACAATCCCTACACAGAAAGAGGGAGTTTTACCAGGTTATACAATAGGCAGCATGTACAGTAATGGCAATTGATGGGAAAAAAAGGCACTCAAATATTAACCATGGAGCAACAGAGCTGCTTTGGCTGATATAAAAGGCTTCAACTTTTTCTGTGCTCTCTTACAGTGTACGTGCACTTTAATGTGACAACTCAATATACAGCAGTTACCTCTTTCAGGTTAAGAAAAACATGTTTACTTGGCCTTGTGTATGATGTGTATAATAATCTCATCCATGGAAGTAACACTGCTGTAGAAATTCACACCTTCTCAAAATCTTAATTACTTGCAAGGGAAAACTTGACATACTGAACGCACAATAGGCAGATAAATACATTCAGACACATGTATGTAAACACTAATTTTAGAGTGATCAAACTAAAGCAGCATGTGTAAAAGAATAACCTCTCTCTTCTACCAACCAAATTATTCAAAATAACCTGATTTCATGACCACATATTTGATTCTAGTGTCACATCTACACACACAAATCTATAAAATCAAGCATTTGTCAAGTGATAAAGTAGCTAGTTACTTACAGACAGTCCCTCAGACGGCATTGGCCACAGATCAGAGTGTCTTTCTATTCTGCTCCATCATTGTGACCTTGACATCCGCAATGCTGAAAGACACATTATCTTGTCATCATAAGCAGAAAGTGATAGCTCATCATCATTCCCAACCCTGCAGGACTATTTTTGTCAATATGAATGTAATGTGAGCAAAAAAAATATTGCAGGATTATTAAAACAATGATTTATAACTATAAAGAAGATGAGTTATATAGCTTTAAAAATATATGTGTGTGCATGGCATTAACTCATCTAGTTCAGGGGTTACGAATCAGTATCATGACTCAACACAGTTTGTCCTGAATAACAACTTCTGAGCTCAGGTGTCACATTAACAACTTCGGAAACCAGCTTGCTCACTTCATATTGTCTTCACTGAATCTTGCAGAGCCACAACTATTGGTCTCACTGTAGTTAGTCATTACTTGATCATTGCTCTGGGCATGTAGAGGCAAATCTCTCCTGGGCCCTCCTGGACAGCCTCATGTAACCCTTAACTGGTCAACATCTGGAGGCCTGTTTGTTGTTTATTAGGACTTCTTAATTTAAATACTCAAAAACTGATAATTACCATTATCAATCAATCCAACACTAACATATACATATGTTTTATTGTCAATGTACACTCACTGGCCTCTTTATTATTAGACAAACCTGTGCAATGTAATCCAATCCAATACAATAGCTCCGCTTTAAATACTTTTATGAAGTTTATACATTTTCAGCTTTTGTTGACATTGTCAGGAAAGTGATAATTCCACTTTATATTTATTATTGAGGTCATGGTGGGTGATTGGTGGTGTACTAAGGTGCATTATATTGAAGGGTGTTCCATATATAATGCGCCCCAGTAATTAGTACAACCTCAGTGACAAACATTAAGTACAATTATCACTTTTTTGACAATATCAACAAAAACTTCAAAAGAGCTGAACTGTACCTAATGAAGTGGCCAGTGAGTGTATGTTACACTCAATGAAACTCGGGTTGGTGTTAATAAAATATATAATATAATGTAATAATAGTCACAGTTATATACAGGCACACAAAATTAAGGCAGTAAGCAAAATTGTAACAATGAAATGCTATGTAAACACTGACAGTTACTGCACTTACTTGTATTAGCAGCAGTTAAATGTTTGAGGAGTAAATTGTTTAGCCCTTAACTGTCAGAGATAACAGAATTGGGGTCCAATACGATGCACAACTTAAGTAAAAGTTAAATATGTGACTTATTACTTGTGTTAAATCAGCATTAATGTTATTTTACCCCAGGATCAAGTGAGCTTACACACGCATAGCACATCAAAAACTCGTGCAAACATTGTTTTTTATATCCATCTATGGCTGGCGGGGTTTGACCATCTACTAACCCAGATTGTATTAGTTTTAAAACTGTTTTATCGATTGACACCGGGCCGTTTAAAACACATCCAACCTGCCTGGCCCTGACGACGTCGCCATAGCTAGCTAGCATCAGCTCGGTTCTTTAAAAGTTAGCTATCGGCTAAGCTAGGTCTTCCTACCAAATACTGTTCACCTTCGCAGAGAAACTTACCTCTTTGGACATTTCTATTAAGTGGAACTGGATGGACATCACTTCAGGGGAATGGCAGTACAAATTAACTAGTTAGTAGGCGGCGTATAGGATGAGAAATGAACTGAAACAAACTCGTCGCGTTGCTAGCTAACTAGCAGGCAGCTGACAATAAAATAAACTTCCACATCGATATCGATCCTCCTCCGCTTTTTTACAAAGAAAACAACTTTAAAGCTAGCTTCCCGTTTGTGCCTTTGAGTCCATTTTGAGTCCTATCTTCTGGTCGGAGCGAGTTAAAACACCACCTCGGACTTACAGCAGCCAATTTCTTTGTGCTTCCCCCTTTTAGTCACTGAGAGCAGCTACATTATTTTCCTGCATCACTTCCTCCCTGCAGACAACCAACAGCTGATCTGCATCTTTTCATTTTAACTCACTCATCTGATGGCAAATACGAAAGTATACCCAGATTTAAAAAAAAAATAAAGATAAAACACAGTTATATTGAATTACGTGACATTTAATACAAAATAATATTAAATACTGGAAAATGTGTCAAAATCAGTTTGCAACACAGCGGATGGCTTAAAATGAATGAGCTCTAGAAGTGTTGCTCATAAAAACGTTTTTTTTAAATGTATTAAAATAATACTAACTTCATGTCACTGTGTGAAATTAGGACCACGCGTTTATTTGTGAATTTAATTTCTCTTATCGTTTATTCCCAGTTTGAGAGGAGACGTCATTATCATGCGACACGTGTGTTTGTGCTGTCCTCGCAGGCTACAGGCGGAGCGCTCTGTCACAGAAGGTAAATTACGTTTTGTAATGTTTTAACAGTAAAACATGATGCAAGTGTAAGTCATTATATGTGAATGACAAGGTGTCGCCACGTGTAATCCTTTATTTAACCAAAAGTTGCTCAGTTTGGGCTTTGAGGAGGAGGCTCAATGACAGCTAACGTTAGCTTCATGGTGATAGTATTATCTAACTACTACACAACACATACATATGATGTTATTATTATGATAGTCAGATACTTTGCTTGGAACAATGATGTGTGTCTGATATGGGTTTTCTATTTAAAATGTATACTTATAATTACCTCTTTAAAATCCCTAAAATGGCACCTACTCATTTCTGTTACTTATTGAAGAATCTGAATATGCAAATATCTTCGATGTCAGAGGTTTGACTGCTGGACACAAGATCTCCTACTTCACTCAAGTCCATTCTCAGTGTATGTGCACTGGAGGCAGAAGTATGTGACTGATACCTTTCACTCAAGTCATTGACAGCTACTCTAGGTTGCAAAACAGCACTGTGTGGGTTTGAGTGACATCTAGTGTTGATACAATGGCTACTGCCCCAGACCTACTGCACGTCAATTGGATTTGGTGATTTGATTGATTTAATTGGAGATTTGTTAAGGAATTTGCACCACTAAAATCCAACTTTCACGTAGGGAGGTTTGCAATGTTGGCTCATTCTTTGGCCATATGTCAAAACCCAGTTTTAACACTTTATTTAGTTTTGTTTGCTCACATGATGCATAAAATTGTCACAAAGTAACTGAGACACCTGGAAAACTGCGGTATTATTCAAACAAAGTACTGGTTGTTTTTTTGATTGATAATAAGGTTTTTGAAAATAGATTTTAATTTAATAAAGCTTTTTTTTTTACAACATGTAAGGACGCCAACAAAACATAATGGCACATTGATGTTTTTACCTATTTTCCCTTCCTTAAAAGACGCATACATCCTGATCATCTTTCAGATCGCATGGCATGACGTCTTCTTGTCACTGCTCATAAGATGAGATAATGTCAGCTCATTGGTCTTAAACTAGAAACCTACAGTTTGATTCTGGCACTGAGGTTCAACCCAGGGCAGGCCGGGTGTTTGCAACATGAGAAAGCTCGGGTGTGAACATCATCATAATGCTCTCAGCCTTTTCAGTAGGAAGTGAGCAGACAAAATCAAAGCATTAGCAAAGTGTGTTCTCTTCTTATGGCTCAATTTCTCTCACTGTGCAGGTACCTGCTGTTTTCTCAGATCTAAGCACTGATGACGGCCTCCACTCGCAGGACGGTGTTGTCGCTGTACATGCGGGTGTTTCGCATCGCCCGAACCTGGCAGGCACAGAGCGGAGTTGCAAATGACACAGAGACTGAGAGAAAATACATCATTCAGGAGGCCCGCTCTCTGTTCAGACAGAACCAGCAAGTATGAACAACAATGCTCATATGTTCATAAATGGAACAGCAGTAATGTTTTGTTGACTCAATCATTTCTTTCAATGGATTCTTATTAGTTGGCAGATCCAGGATCAATAAAGAAGTGCATAGAAGAATGTGAAGCAAGGATAGAAATAGGTAAGAGTGGAGATACAACAAGTTTTCCTTATGTAATTCTGGTCTTAACTCTACCTGCTCAAGGGAAGACCACACTCTCTGTTATTAGATACACTATTTTTTTTTTGCTAAAGAACAAGTGGCTGGTAGCTCTAGTTGTAGATGTATATCCACGGGTAATCAGGTGCTCGCATTCCCATCCAAAACATTTATAAGAAGCAACTAAAATCAATATCTTCATTTAGACCTGGATACTCTATAGCATTTAGGTGATGTATCTTTTTTAAATTTTGGTTTGGTTTGGTTTTTGTCTTGTTTAAACATACAATGTTTGGTGAACATCCCAAGTGATGTGGTAGGATTTACTTCAATGAAATACCCGTCACATAACATGCTTGCTGCAGTGCTGATCTTTGTGTAACTGTCTGACAGCTGTAGCAGATGTGATTTTTGGTGACCCCTCATGGTGTAATATCTAGCAGACTTGTTGTTAGTCTTGCATAACAGTGTGATACAGTATTTGTTGTGTCAGGCCAAAATGTCACAGAGAAGTAACTGAGCAAGTTTAACTGTGGGTCAGCATGATTAAAAAAATGTCAATCTAATGGTTTCAGTGTTTCGACACACAAAAAGTTTTTTGACTGTGGAAAAAACAGAACTTTAAGCATTAGTAGGGTTTGTGCAGTTATCAGAAAAGTTAAATAGAAACCTGTTATAATAACAGGTACAGATAAGGATGAGGTTAGTTCAATTGTAGGTGTAAAATTGTTTTGTTAATTTTCCACCCATATTCTGCTCTCTCACGTTCCACTTTTAGATTAAACTGCTACTATTTTATCACAGGGATAGTCAGTTAAGATCCTGCCTTTGAATCATTCATATACTGAGATACTGAGGGAGATGTGTAGGCCATGTAAGACTCCAGGATAGGCAGTTTTTGGCTTTGCAAGAGCAATGTTTTGTAATCTGGCCTCTAATTTCATATGATGTTGACACCATTGTTTTCTCGCAGGTCTGCATTACAGGAACCCATATCCACGGGCTGTAAGTCATAACTGTCAGACATCAGACAATCTTGGGTTATTTGTACATTACTCTGGCATTTAAAAAAATTTTAATTCGATATTTGTTTCTCTGCATGTTCCCGCAGACCTACCTTCCTCCACTGGGACTGGCAACTCAGAAAGGCAGGAAGCTGCGAGCACAGCAGCGCCTGAGGAAGCAGGCCAAGCCAATTTACTTACAGTCACATGACGAGACCTGATGCTCGATATCCTTGATCCTAGCCAAGAGTTCAAGTTACCAGGGACAGAAAACTAGAGTGCAGTCACAAGCTGATCTCGTGGGCTGAGTTGTTGTAAGCACTCAATGGTGCAAGATTGCTCCGTCATACAGGAAAACGCCATTTTTCATTGTTATGTTTTTTTAACACAAGTTCTTATTCCAGCTGAAGAGTGTCAGCTTCTGTTGCAGCTCAGGAATGCAGTCAGTATGGTGTGTCCTGTAATGAGATCAAGTTGTATTATTTGTAGATTTTATTTATTATTCTGTGTAAAAATGTGTAATAAACACTTATTTTTTCAGTATAAATGTGGTCCTGTAAAGATACAAGTTGGAGTATAACGTGTCAAAATACAAATAGACATTCATTTCAACAGCATGTTATTTGCAAATCATTAAACAGCTAAGACACAGAGTTGGTCTTATATTTGAATACTAAAACTGTCAATTGATATGAATATGTCATTTAACTAGTTGATTGAAAATGAAATTTCTATATTAAGATGATACGAACAGTTTCACTATCCAAAACTGATGCATGCTTTATATTTTAGGGAAATTAGTCAGGCTGTTGTAGGTTTGCCTCATATTTCTTACCCATTAAGAAGTTTTTCAGTAGATAACACAAGAAGTTGAGAGAGGTGACGGTTCCTCAACAGGTGCTGCTTTTACAAATGGGAAATGCACAGAAGCCTTGATGCTTGAACTTAATCTCTTCAAACCAACATACTCAACTAATTTTAAGGAGTAGCCCTCTTATACTGACTAAGGCAAAAAAAGCTGAATATATTAAGTTTAAAAATAACTTAACATTCAGTCTTGAACAAACTGCAGACTTCTTTGGATATAGCTCAAAATATATTAAGTATTTAGTAGTGATGATATAACCTGTTTTGTTAACTTAGCTTTCAAAGTTAAATAATACATTATCAGTATTACTGACAATTAGGAATCAGACTCATACTTGCTGGCTTGCCCGTGGTCATATTGTTCAGATGATGTCAGGCCTAGCTGCGTTAGGAGCATCAGCTGACTGCAGGGTCGGACAAGAAAAGTTTGATGAAATTTTCACTCTGGCATGTTTTATGATATTCTGTCCATGAGCTTAAATGATTAATAGTGTAACCCAGGTGTGCGTCAATGTGTCTGTTTCAAGCCATATTACAGACGTACACTTACAAAACAAACACAGCAGTTACTGTTATGTTGTATTGTTTATGAACATGAACAACATGGATATGTTAGATTTGAAGGTTTGGAAAATGTATCCAGAATTGTGGTACATGCACACATCTAATAAATGTCAAACAGGTGCTGGATCAAAGTCCAAATGTAAAAAAGAAAGACCAAGATCTGCACACAGTAGCTCACTTAGATGCAATTTAATGAGACATCAGCCAGTGACGTTTATATAATCTTCTTCAGTCTGAAGAAGCTTCACTGGTTACAGATGTATTTGGCGGACCCTTTTCTGAGCATTTTAGGCATTATTCTGAAATATTTTTGTCAGTTTAAAGGTGTTTTCAGTTATTTTTGGATGAGTACTTAAAGCACTACAGTACTGTACTAATGTAGTTATGGCTTTTATTCCAAATTCATTCATTCTTTTAAAAAACTTAAATAGACTAATATACTCAATGCTGTTATGTTATTTCTGGGGCTGTATTTTGTAATGTAAACTTATCACAAAATAACACATGAGATTACACAGTGCATGGTTTACTTAATGTTTCTTTTGTCCATCTCTCCGCAATATTTGATAGCAGTACAGTGAAAGAGCAGCCTGCGTTCAGTTTTGTTAAGTAATCAGATAGGGGAAAGACATTTTACACTCATGCACTGCTTGATTCCTTCAGATATTGACAATAGTGACGTGCAGATCGGGTCAATGATCCATAATCAGTTTGGATCATGTTGAATTGAATTAGATACCGAACACTGTGCTTGCCAATGCAGCCATTTGAACACAGTACTAACATGCTACATACTGCTTTAAAGTGTTCTGCTCTATGTATGTGCATTGAATGTACAATGAATGATGTTAATGTTCCTATCTGCTCTAAAATATATCCATTTAAATTAGTATTAGACCGAAAATTAACAACACCTGAGTACATATGTTCTTACAATTAATTGGCTCCCTAAATCTGTAATTTGAAACAGTAAATAGGCAGCTGTAATTAAAAGTTAGGCAATAACAGGCAGGTATCTTCATTTTTAAATTATACTACCTTAAATGAATGATAGGCCTCCACTTAATAATAATGATAATAATAATAATAAAAATGTGCTTGAGGATGGTGTATTATATGGGGACAAAAGTAGATTTTATGCTCTGCTCCACTTTCCAGCAGTGAGAGGAAAATCAGAAATGTGGAACAGCAAACAGACTTTTGATCATCTCTGTGGGACATCCATTTACAGTTCAGCCTTCTTCTTTAGCTGAGCTGTGACACTGCAGAGCTCATAATGTAGATTTTATCACATCATTTCAATTTCAGTGTGGACTGGGTCACTTTGACAAGCTCAGCCTCCTCTTTTCTAGGACTTTTTGAGGTCGCTTCCTTTGTCCTCCAGCATCACATTGGCCTGCATGCAGCCACATGATGGAGCCCAACGAACACAGACTGAAAGACAAAGTATGCATGTTTTGTTGGCTGACGTCAGTCCAGTGGCTGACACACCACACTCCCACCTCAGGCATCTGGGCTGTGGTGCCTTAATACGCGAACAGAGACCTGGGAGAACAAGGTGGCCTCAGTTTAAACATTGAACAATAAATGACCTATATAGAAATGAGTCTGTCCTCCCACTGCTAAGGACAGAAAAAGTCAGGATGTGAGAAAAGGCTGTTCAATATGCAAGCATGAAATCAAGAAATACTGAAGAGTATCCTCTATACTACAGTAGCTCCTGTTTCAACCATGAGGTCACAGATCTCACAGGGTTGCTCCGGGACCTAACGAGTGACGCACACAGAAAATAAGGTTTGTAAAGGAATCCTCAAGTGAGACAGTGTGTAAAGTAATCTCCTGAATGATAACGGGTCAGACGAGGAGACAGTGGGAAGATGATCCTGTTGCAACATCAGCTAAACTAGGTTGTAAATACAATAAGTAAGCTGTTAAACCAGAAAACAGACTGTAATGATTCATTGTGGACATGAACCCTGTTTTTTGTCTGAGTGACTGACTCTTTACAAGTTGGATTAGTCAAAATGCATTTAAAAAGTATGGTAATTACAAATGGGCTTTTGTCTCAATCTGAAAACAATAAATACTGAAACTTTACATCTTCAGTATAACTTGGGAAATGGAAAAACTGAAAATCTTGTAAGATATATATATACACACACACACACACACAAACACACACACACACACATACATATATATACAATAAGATATAGAATTATGTTGGAAATCTTTGGTGTGTAGATGAGGAAGAAAATGAGTGATTTGATGCAGGTAAGAAAATGTTGGATACAATTTCTACGTCTTTCTACAGCCACCAGGGGTCACACCATACTAAGTGCTGATGCCTTGTGTAGTTCAGTGGGTTCACCCTTCAGAACCATGACTGGACTTCACAGTGTGAGTGGACAGTAGACGTTGTTGTGCATTTAAGGTCCCTCAACCTCAATCTTCAGGTGACACAAACGCGGTGCTCAGTATGGAAAAGACGCCTCTCGATCAAGAGAAACAATCAGCTGATAAATGGTAACTTCCTGCACCTAAACATAAACTGAGTTGCCAATATTATTTATATCCAACTCACCACAAAGAAGACGTCTGTTTGGTTGTCTGAGGACTGTCTCACATTCATTACCACTTCAGACTTAAATAACTGCCTGATGCACTCGAATGCACTCAGTTAAGGTGCAGGGTTGTTGCTGCTCACTCTCTCTGTAGACTACATTATCTCAGTGATAAATGACTGTCTTCACTATAATTGACCACTGATGGGAGAGCAGCAGCAGACTGTTTCAACATTAATGCTGAGTAGTGACTCACTTCACTTCATATATACACTGTAGCATTCATGTTGAACAGTCACTTGGCTTTTTTCAGAGTCGCTCTTACTGGGCAGATATTTCATTCATTTAAACAAACAACAACAACAAACAACTGTATGCACAAACAGATTATAGTACATATGTTACTGAATAACACTGCACTGTAAAAATGTGTATCTGGAATCAGTTAACTTGAGTAAATCTGTCCTAGTCGACACACAAAAGGTGGTCACATGAGCTGTTTTCAGAGTTGGTGGCATTTTTTTCTTTCAAATATCTTACATGATGAGAACTCTAATACAACAGTCAGCCAACATAACATTACCATACAGTGAAATTACCCACACATCTCCATGCCTACTTCAAAGACAAAACACAAAGGGGAGAGATGGAGCACTTGTGGTTACACATCACATGTTGTGGTTACAGTTCAGTATGAATGATGAGTACAGTAATTTTATCATTAAACCATCAGATAAGAGTAAAAGTAGTTCAGATATACAGACACATCCACACAATTGATATGAAATAAATAAATAAATGAATGATTCAATAGATAATTAAATGTACCTCCTACCTGTACTGATTAAATAACATTTATAGGTATACAGTAGTTATTTGAGCTGCACTAACCTATATTTAATCTTCAGTATTTATTGTGTTCTTGTATTTTTTCCCCACAGGAATCAATAAAGTTTTGCATCTTACTTTAGTCGACTTTATAAACATAATATACAGTTTCAGGTATTATTCATGCTGGTGAGAACTGAAGGTATTTTCTCCTCTTTCCCAGGCCAAAACGTTATTAAAAATAGTCAACAAGCATTCTCATAAGGATTTATTAAATGCATCTTAAAATTGTAACCTAAATTGTAACATTTGAAACAATACCTTATATTTAAAGCAAATGAAAATATAATAACAGCAAAATACCTAAATCAATCAGATGGAATCACAATATTATTTGGCCTTTGTGCCATTTAATCTTTTCTCCCCACTTATGTTTAATATTGTCTTTGATTCAAGTGTTTCTACATTTGCACTACAACCTACACCTTACAGACATTTCTGAATTTGTTTAAACTTCTGTAGTAAGACCAGCTTTTGATAAACACTATAATTTTGTTGATTTCTGTCTCTCTAAAACTCTCAAAGCAGTCGTGTGACCCATTTTTGCCGTGATGTCACATACTACAAACTGGATCATGGAGGGAAAAAAAGTGTTTCTTTTTAAAGGTTGTCTGGGGGTAAATATAGATATTTAGAGATACATCTGAGAACGCTATCATTAACGAAATGATAAATAAGCTTCTGCACAAGAGGAATACAACAGCTCCAGAAAGAGAAGCGATCCATCATACAGCCCCTTTAAGCCCTTCACTCGGTGTGCATTATTTAGGGGGTTTCAGAGAGAGACCCTAGGGGAAATATGGTGGAGGAAACAGTGTGAGCAGGGGAAAAAAAGGAAAGGCATAGGGTAAAGAATAACGCAGGAGTTAGACATCTAATGTTGTACTTAAGGAGCTACGATAAGGTAATTAGATGCTTGTAAATGGGGAAATCCATCTCCTCGTCTTACCTGGTCAACTTGTCTTAATGCTTTGAAGCAGATCACGTTATTGCCTGTCCCGACAACACTTGAACCATCATTAAATAAATATCAAGCTTGTTTTCACTTAAACACACGAGATAAGGCAAATGATAGTGCTACAACAATGACATCATGAAATAAAAGTTAACCTTAAATTAGTGGGTTATTGAAAGTTGTTCAGTTGAGTTCAATTCTTTTCTAGTTTAATACAGTACAGTAAATGACCTTCAGCACAGGTCATGTTTCGGCAGTTTCTGCACCTTTACAGCTTTTGGTGCTTTCTACTAAAAGCACAATTGTAGGTCTTTGTTGCATGATTAATCTAAATAATTGTTAGTTCTTGATTAGATTGCTGCTCTGGCAGTTCAATTATGAGCAATCATCCTCATCAGAATTATGGTATATATTAAAGGCAATCAAGCATTTTCTGAAGTCTCTAAGATTTGAATACATCTCAGTGGGCTTTGAGGATTTCGCTTCTGATTGAATAATTTCTATTATATCTTTAAGCATTTTGAATCTGCACACATGAAACACTTAGTATAATAAGTAACTTCCTCCCCAAAGCTCTGCTATGTAGGAGATGCACACCTTTTGACTTTTCTTTTAATTAGTCTCTATTCAAAACATGTGTAATGAAGACCATTCTGTTCATCTTGAGGACCTGTTTTAAAGGAGACAGTGTTTTTAAAGGGCAATAATCAATCAGAAGTGACAAAACAACAAAAAATGTTGGACAATGATTTGATATTTTCATTTAAAGTTATATTTGGAGTGACACAGTATAGGCAAATAAAAGGATAAGATGTTCCTTTGTGACTCAGCGCTTAATTGCCCTTTTGGGTTGCCACAGACATTTGTCTCATCTCCAGCTTTCTCGCTCACTCCCGTCCCACTCGCTCTTTGTCTTTCTCTCAGCTTTTGTTTGGACTATACGTTTCAGATTTTCCCGGCTCACGGACTAGCTACTCTGAGATTAGAGGAGGAGGACCGAGGTGTGTGTGTGTGTGTGTGTGTGTGTGTGGGTGGACTTGAGTAGTGTAGCGAGTGCTGCTGAATGCCTGCAGTATGGAGAGCGCAGACAAGTGCTGATGCATGCTCGGCTGATCTCTGTCCACTGGGACGCTACACAGAAAGTGTGTGAAGTGTATGTAAGTGTGAGTCAAGGTGAGGTTAGGGGTGATGGGTGTCAATTAGTTTATGATGAACAAGACTGAGCTCTTACTCCATATTTTTTTGAAGATAACTCAGTGATAATCTGTGCCATTTTATCATCTGGGTTATTCAAATGTTATTTTATAATCACCTCACAAACAGTATTGAAGCAGAATGATTATAACTGTGTCAATGCATCACATTGAGAACCACTGGTTGCTAAATCATTATTGTGTCCGCAGCTTAAATACAGTTAGCAAAGAGATCACAAAGCCTGACAGTGCATTATATTATTTGCAAATGTGAGCCAGAGCTGTGTAGAGGTGTTTAACAATGACTGGATGTGCTGAGATCCATCTGTAGTGTTGGGTCACAGGGTGACTGCTACTTGGTAACTTGAAGAAGCCATTAAATATTTAGCTGGCCTCCTTTTCATGATCATGGTATGTAAACAAACATATTATCTGTGTGATTGACACACAATCTTTTGTCCTGGCACGACAGTGAAAGCTTAGACAGCTCTTTAGTGTAAAAAGAAAAGAGGGTCACAGAGGAGGATTAATTATCAAATTAATTTCCGCAAGATTTGATCAGACTACTGGGAATGCTACACCTCTACAAGCACACTTTGAAGAGCACGGTTTGGTTTGTGTGAAGTAAGCACAGAGTCGACTAAATATAATTTGTTTCGTGAGATAAATGAGAGCATGAAAGACAAATTGTTTTTCATTACTGCACCGGGGGGTTCTGAGTGCTGCCACCATTGTTTTTAGGCCACCCTATGTGCTAAAAAATGTACCCTCATTTTGCATTTTCTGCCCCATTATTTACATCTTCCTCACTCGTTTCATTACTTAAAGCATTTAATAAAAGGCAGATGCATTTGTACAAAAGCAATACCTCTGACATGAATGAAATTAAAGTGATCAAACACCATAATTGTTTCTTTTAATTGAGGTAGATGCATGAAGGTGGATGGAAAACTCATTAAAGGGGGCAGATGAATAATGGAGGAGGGTGTGTTGGTGTTGTGCTAGCTTAGTTTACATCTTCACTGGATGGAGCGCTGTTGTGGCTCCTCAGAGGGGGGTGGAGAGTGTGTTTCGGGGCAGGTGGGGATGTGGCCTGTGGGGCAGTCAGAAACAAAGCAAGGCGGCAGGAGGAGGAGGAGGGGGAGGCTGGCAGGGCAGGGAGCCAGAGTGTCTCAGCACTGCGCAGTGAAAGTGAGGAGATGGCCTCCCTGAAAGGTCCGCCCAGCAGCAAGCTCATCAGACAAAAATGGAAAAAAGGTTAGCCAGCCAGACAGCAAGCTGCAGGGATGCAAGGCAACCATGACCACTGGCAGCTGTGACATGAAACCTTTCTCATTGTAGTTGGTGGAAAAGAAAAACTGTGGGTGTGAACTGCTTCATGCAAGGTGATAGGCTGCTTGATTTTACACAGCTAATGCAAATTCTGATTTATCAATGTTTAAGTTACATGATGCATTTGTCACCTTTTGCACAAGTGTCCCACTGTGCTTAATGTTTCTGACTGTGCAACCCTTTTCATGGTGTGTGTGATTTCTATTCTGTGTCTAAAACCTAGTGTGAAACAACGAACATCTGTTTGCAGCTGTTATGGATAAGTCATGTGGCGCAGAAAGCGACTGCACACTGAGGATATATTGTAGAGTGAGCCTTGTGGTGAAAGTGACAAATGACGCTGCCTGATTGTAGGTGGCTGTAGGTGCTGGGTTTCAAGTGACCAGCATTGCATGGTCAGTGTGGTAACCAGAGCTGGAGTCCAGAGCTGGAGTCCAGAGCTGGAGTCCAGGCTCCGTCATCATCACTCTGATATGTTCTGTGTTGAGAAACAAAAATGCGCAAGACGTGCACAAATGCTGATGCAAAGACCGTTACACAGCCAGCCATAATAATTGATTGGACCAGACCGGTGTATATGCACACACACACACACACACACACACACACACAAACATGTAGACACACTGAATTAATGTCAACCGTGCTCAGTGCTACGGCTCCTCTTAACCAGCCATGCCTCATCCTCCAAGGTGTCAGGGAGCGTCTGGAAGTGAAAATTAATAATCACAGGTCTCAAAGTGTGATCTTCGGCACATCCTTTACATATGCCTTGTTACGAGAGACAAGGCAATGATGTGCTCATCTAATTTTAGAATTGATCTAAATAGCTGTTGGTAAATCATCTGTCACATTAGCATTTGTACAAAGAGAAAGATGTAAAGCCTTTAGGGGGCTGGTGGCAAATAATAACGGTCACTACTTGTAGCTCAAATTCATTTCAGGAGAATGTATTAAGATATTTAGGGGTATCAGAGATGACATCATTTGCCTATACATCATCAAAGACCTCATTACCTCATCGGCAATAGTTTCAAGAGGATCCAAGTGTGGAGGAAGCATTTCATATTCGTTAGTCATTCCTCTCAACAGAAGCATACACACACCTCTAATGCTTATTTGTCTCATCAGCTTCGGGCATACAAAAAAAGCCTCTCACGCTGTCGTTGTTGTGTTTCTGTGTCTCTTTAGAAATAAATGAGAGTTTCATTTGTTGTTCCTCACCTGTTGATTAAGCCATTTAAAACAGGGAATGGGGCCGAGGGGTGCAAACAAAAATGACGGTGGCAGATTGAGCAGGGTTTTTAGGCTAGTTCAGAACCCGTGCCGGTGCAGCAGGTAACCTGGTCAGAAACAATGTGCTCAGAGTGGCAGATGATTCATTTTGAAGTGTTATTGCACGGCACGGAGAGAGCAGACAAAGAGAGCGTGGTTGAGAAAACACTCACCATGAGTAGGACGACTAACAATTCGCAGTTCTGCATCACAAATCACAATCATATTAATTTTCATTGTACCTATGTTTTATCGTGTCCCTGCATTTTTCCAAACAAGCAAATCATTTTTGTCATTGATGCTCTCCTATTGTCTTTTTACAATTCTAACAAATTGCTGAAGTCATATGCTGTAGCTTCAAAAATAGATCAATCATATCAATAATGAGCCAGATCATGTGTGAAAAAACAATGTCACAGTTTCGTTATGTCTTTCGTACCAATACAAACACATGGGACAAAAATAGCTTCCCACACAGTGCAAAGGGCCAGAGTAAGACTTAAAATAGACAGGAGAATAAATGTAGCACTCAACATAGATTCATTCATATACACTGTTATAAAACACTGTGCCTTCAAGCCACATGGCATTCACTTCAGCTGTTGAGTAAAGAGAAGTGAATGGCCACTAATGCTCAATATAAAAAGGCATAGTAATACTTCAGCGTTTATAAGGAGTGCACCGACATTTAATACATAGTTTATGACACACAATAAAAGTTTTACAAAAGGCACCTTAAAAAGGAGGGGGGGGGGCAATCTGTAAATCATCTGTAAAACTGTATGTAATCTTTAACATTCATGCATTCAAAAGTCTTCCAAACTAATTTATTCTGTCTATCAGGACACAGCCCTGGACCTCATTATGAGGTTGCTTGTTATTTGTCATGTTACTGAGACTATAATAGACTGGTACAGATTCTAAGAGGAAAGTTTTTGACTGGATGTTTGCCTCAGTGGGCAGGTCAGTGGTGATCTTTCCTGTCGCTTCACATCACTATTATGCGTGGCTCTTAGCTGTTTGAGAAGACATGTCAATCTGAAGGTCACTGTTATGTAAAACACTCACTAATAAATGATGCAAATTCTCTCAAATGAATATTCCACATTAATTACTAACTAATTAAGAAAAAGTCAACAATTTTGATAATTGAATAATCATTTTTGTTATTTTTTTGGGGGGCTGCAGATTTTTAAATGTGAAGCTTTTCTGTGCCGTATATGATTGTAAATTGAAATGACTGACTTAACTTTACATTTTTGACTGTTCATCAGATAACACAAGACATTTATAGTCATAACCATGGGCTCTATGACATTATAATAGAAAAAACAACAACAGAACAATTAATTGATTATTTGAGCAAATGATCTGCAGATTAATCAATCATTTAAAAAAATCATCCTTAGTTGTAATCTCTACATAGTTTTGAAAACATTGCTCAACTTGTCCTCACTTGACATCACTTCCTGTGTACCAGGTGTTTTTATTTTTGGATAAAGGCGTTCATTAATGCGATAGGTCAAATCACTAATGAGCTGTATCAATCAGCAACAGACAGGAGCAAAGCAGGCATTCATCTGTATCAAAATGTGACAGATTATTACTTAGAGTTAGTGTATAATCGCACAAATCCAGCCAGTCCACACAGGTCATGGGGATACCAGGGTGACCTAGATACTAAAAATAGCACCGGCTGCAGTTAATTAGTGAAGTAATAAGATTAGATAGCTTGATTGGAAAGAAATGGACAGGAGGTGGACTACAGGAGGACTAATCCTATGCAGCAGCTGTGAGCCTAATCACAAATCCATACACATCATCATTAATAGAGTTTGACTTATTCAGGAGAAAATGTTTGATGGTAAGCATGAGTGTGGATTTTACTGAAATGACTAAGACATGAGTGTAGTATTTTGATATTATAATCACAGTAAAAGTATAGGTCCAGAATGGCAGTAGCGGCCATAGCAAATATTTTTCAGTTTTATGTGCTCCTTTGTGTGAAATTAAACTGAAGTACCTTTTTTTCGTGGCTGGCATATAATAACACATCATTGGTGTTACAGAGACAGCACCCTACTTTACATGCATTTTGATGAGATGTCTTCTTGAAGTGGTATTGAGCTATTGGCTGAGGTAAGCAGCATCCATACAAAGACAACAGGTGTCAAGGAAGCATATGGCAAACGTGGGCAATCTGCAATCAAACAGTACTAGGTCAAAACCTAGGTTGTGGCCGGACCATGTATGAAACACTAGGCGGATACAGGAAGTGGCAACACAGTGATGAATTCTGATCAATGGTGTAACTTCCTCAATTATTTAGTCAGTCAGTCAGTCAGTCAGTCAGTCAATGAGTCAGTCAGTCAGTCAGTCAGTCACAGACTTTTGAATTTATAGGGTTGGCTCCTGCGACCCTATAAAGAAAGAACTGCGACTGTTTATCTACCTCACAATTGCTGTCATAGCTATACTTACCTGTTTTAAATAAATGCTGTTAAAATAAATCCTTCCTGGTTAGATATGGTACTCAAGTCAAACCTGCTGACACTAAAATGAAGCATAGCTGCTGACTCAGTGATGTAGTATGATTAAGCAATAACTGCGGAGTGAGATACTGCTTTTATGAAATGGTTACCAATCATCACAATATAGAAATTATACACACAATCCAATATAGACTGAATTTATTAAAAACAAGAGTCATTTACAGATGACAGATACAGGTTGCTATGCACTCAGTACACCGTCAAACTTTCAAGCTAGTCACTGATCCAACCATAACTTATCTATTCACATTAATTTGAATGTTCCCGTTAATTGTACACCCATGGAAAAATCTCATGCAATCAAATTTACGCCTACTTGTTTTGTTTATAAATGCATTACTTGGTAGACAGTGGTTGGCGGAGGTCTGCGTTGTCCCCACTTGCTTACAGATTGCAGACAATATTTTAATTGTAGTGATAATTAAAAGTAGAAATGTAAAAGGTCTTATATACATCATAGCTGTAGTAAACACTCATGATATCACAGCTATATCAGATTGTGGGAACTTAACAACCTGTTTTTATAATAGAATTTGATCCAGCTTTAATTCAACAACAGAGTGACTGGGGAAGACAGGAGTCCACAGTGACTCTGCAAAATATTGGAAGTCCTGTTGTACTTTGGGAGTTTTACTTCTTTGACAGTGCAGTGGTTACTTTGCTGGACAGCCGCATGCTCAGCAGTGCTGAGGTTTATAAAAGCAGAGAGCACTCTATCACTCCTCAGGGACAATGCAAGAACATACACAAAGTGACACACCTTTTTTGGATAAAAGAAATAAGTCCATCTGGCACAGTAAAGGGAAATTCATTGATTGCTCAGCAGAGGCACAGCTTGGCAATGGTTTATTGGTGCTAAACAAATCCAAAATCCCTTTAAGAACTTCTCTCAACCAATGGCAGATGACTGTGACGAGCTGTTCAACCAATTTCTTTTTTTACAGATTTTTAGTTTCTATCACCAGGATGTTGCCAGGGCAAGAATATATAGAATACAGTAGTATAACCTATTGGCATGGTATTGCTATAAGAAGTCTTCACTTCCCATATCAACCTAGACATTAATATATTACAGTCCCTATATGCTGAGTCAAGCCTGACAGGACAGAACACAAACCTCAGCTGTCAACACTGATTAACCTCTTACATCGGGCAGAGACCACACAGGCTGGATAATTGTGCATTCTTTTGAAAGGTTATATAAAGGTGAAAAAGTGAGAAAATGTATATCATCTTATTAGAGCTCCAAACTCCCTGTGGACAAATGGTGTTCTATCGTAACCAAAGTTACCAATGTTGAAGTAATAATTACTCTTGCCAGAGTGTTATAGTTTACATTGTGTGTGTGTGTGTGTGTGTGTGTGTGTGTGTGTGTGTGTGTGTGTGTGTGTGTGATTAGAGCCGACATCCCACTCCTGCAGATCATCTTAACACAGCTCCAATTATACAAGAGTTGATTAGATGTTACTTGTAGAAAAGGCCAGGAGGAATACAGAGAACCCACAAAGACAAATGAACCACAGAAAAAAATCATTACCTCTGGTTACTATGAGAGTAAATAGCTTAACTGTGGGAAAACTCTTTTTTTGAATCCTTAGCCATACGGGAGACCACCAAAACATGCTCTTTTAGTTTATAATAAATAAAGGTTTTACCACTTAATCATATGTTATCTTGGTGTTATGGTACTGGGATGAAACAGAATTCAAATCCAGTCAGGAAAGTCTGAACTAAAACTTTTTTAAAAATCAGTCAACAAAATATGAATTGGTCTTTGTGTATATTGTTCATTTATTGCCACATAAAAAGCAAAAATAGTAAGTATACAGATATTATTTTTTAAGCTATTCAAAAAATCCAAGAGATTCACTTTAAATGTCAGGATAAATGTAGAAAGAAAAACAAATAATAAAGCATATAGTAATACCAAAGCTAAACAAGTAGGTCTTGTTGTCTACATTGACTAAATAAAATGGACATGTCAGTCAGCAGACACCTGTTATCTATGCAGGTCCTCTAAACTCTTCACACTCAGCTGTGCTTTTATTTGTGTGTAAGTACAGCCACACCGGATCTCAAGCATGACTCATAGTCTTGTTCTTGAATTACTGGATAATCTTACCTCTTCAGGCCTCTAGAAAGTATTACAAATAAACCAATTAGAGATGTCTGTTTGCCGTATTTTGAACACTTACATGTCAGTCTAGAGTTTAATTTGTATGCACACTGTGCTTACGGCTAGACACTTACGTGTTCACAACATCAGATATTAGTTTTGAAGTACTGATGTAACCAGCTTAATGTTCCTTGGCCAGTGAATGTCTTAAAGTCTGTTCATAGTTAGTGTGTTGAAGTCAGTCAGCCCTAAAAGTGTTTCATTAGTCTAGTTTAACCTGCAGCAGTTTCTGAAGGCTCATGTAACCAGTTTAACTGAATTCATAACATATGAAAATGAGTCTAAAGCGTCTTCTGACATCTTTACTACAGAAAAGGAATATGTAAAGTTGACAAACACCACTCTTACAGATTATAAGGAGTTCAATAAATACAAACAGGCCATCCTATGCTTATGGAGCCCCTCTGGTATCATGGTAAAAAAAATAAAAAAATTGTGGCCAAAATATAGCTATACCGTGCGCACGAGATACTAATTCGTGGCCATGAAATAGGTATAATGTGCACACGAAATACTAATTAATAATATTAATATCATTCCTGGACAGCTGGGTAAGCAAATCGAGCGCACCTTCTCTAGAACCTGCAATAGCCTACGTCCGGACCTAATTCTGTTCACAGTTTCAGCTTGAAATCATCTTAAAAAGCCTTTTTCCCTGATCATCTCCTATGAAAGTAGCATCATGTGTGTCAGACTCTCAGCTGAGGGAATATATAGCTATATGAACCGCAGTGTTTAATGATACAGTGTATGTCACTGTATGTATCACGTTGCCAAGGGAACCCATAGCCTTTCAGTGATCAGAATCTAGTTTGTATTGATTTGCAAGTTGTTGTTGCTATGACTGAACTACTGAATGTGTCTGTAGTGTTCTCTGGACATTTGTCCTTCAATAAAATCACAGAAGATTAAAAGTTCACTATATTATTGATCAGTCTGACGAAATGTGCTATAATTCCTTTAAACCATTATGTTAACACGTTGATGATGTTTTATGCTTGGTCCTGATTTGCTGAAGTCCGTTTTACACTGCTATATTAAAGCTAATAGAACCCTGATTAGAAAATTGCGCAATCCTTTATTACCACAGATAATATCTGATCAATAAAAATCATTCCACTTTGATTTGCCAAAGACTAAAGTGATTTCATAGGACAGTGTCAGAGCTTGAGCATAATGTTTACATCAGCTGCATCAAGTTTAGTCTCAGAGCTCTACAATGTGCAGCTGTCACCAGAAATACGGGAGGCATTGAGAGTGCACCGAGCACCCAGGAATGATAATATTAATTAGTATTTCGTGAGCACATTATACCTATTTCATGGCTACAAATTAGTATTTGGTGCACACGTTATAGCTATATTGTGGCCACAATTAGATTTTTTTTTTTACCATGATACCAGAGGAGCTCCGTATATGCTAAGTGTGCATATATACTGTATATAAAAAAAGCTACTCTTGCTGAGTGTGTGAGTATGTAACAATAATATGATGCAAATTATATTTAAAAAGTAAGGTTATTTTTCCAAAAACAGTTGTTGGAAAAGGGCAGGGTCGTCTTATAATTAGGGTCACCTTATATTCAAGCCAATATGGAACTAGCTCTGTGCTATACCAAATTGAGAACTAGCTTGCAGTTGAGGCCAGGGATTACATCATGGCTAGCCAGGAGGAGAAAAGTTTGATTTAGTTCATATGTGGAATGATTGACACTAAACGCCAATCAGTGTGGTATAGGGTGAAAGATTGAAAGAGTTAGTATGGTACCTCAAGCCCAAGTATGTTATGCCATCAAAAGCTACTGTGACAAAAGGTAGCCAGGGCAGACAAGCTAGCTCTGACCAGGTTAGTTATTGGTTAATGAGTGTTACTCTACTGAAATAAAGATTAGGTGAAACTGAGATCCTTAAAACCAAACTTTATCAGACTTGAGGTAGAAATCCTTTTTTGGTTGAACTGGTCACAACCTATGATGAGTGATCCACAACAAATACAGCTTTGCTTTGAGGATTCCTCAGCCAAAAAGGTAAAATGGGAATGGGAACCACTGTCCCAGAAACATTGACCATAAAGGTCATCCCTGCACAATTAACAAGCAAGAGTAGCTTTTTTTATATATTGCAGCAGTTTTACAAAATGTAACACCCATGCAGGGGAAAATCCATTGCACAAGTGTTAAAACTGGCACAGACAGAAGCCACAAGAGACCATGATGCAATGCAACCAAAAGACATTTTGTGTTCAGCTGGATGATCATCTCAGCTTTACTGAAAAATCTCTCACATTTAATTGCTCTCTCCACCTGCTGTACACATGCAAGCCCTAGTTGAATCTTCCAGTCACAGTGGGTTTCTGCGAGACACCATGGGAGATGTAGGGAAACAATAACTGAAGACGAAGTGGCGAAGTTGAGAAAAAGTGGGTATGTAAACAATAAAAATGATCACACAAAGATCATCATTTTGATAAAGATATAAAAGTATTAGACAGGATAAACACCACAATGGCCATATAAAAAAAGTTTGTCAATAAGATGTAAATGATGACTCCTGAGATGTCCAGTGGAGAGAGCAGTCTTTGGTGACTGGTGGGAAAAGGTCGCATGTCCTGGGAGTGTCACCGCTCTGCTGGGGCTCTGCCTCAGAGACTCACAGGGACACCAGCTCAGCACAGCCAGTACAGGCCCTGACGTTAAGCCGGCCTGACAGCACCATAGACCGTCGGCTCCCCTTCGTACTCCTCCTACCTCAGTCAGTTCCAAAACCACCCTGGCTACAAAAAAATAAAAATATCTTTCGTTCAACAGAAGTTGAGTGAAGCAATGTCTGGTTTAAAGATACTTTTAGCCTGGATATTTGCCTTGTTCCCTCACTTTGGTCTCTTCGTGTTCTGTTTGTGGCTGTTGGGAAGAGTTGGCACGGTGGATCTGAATATCAAAATAGCTGAGGCAAAATGAAAGTGAGCAACTGTGTGTCTGTTTGTTGATTTCTTTTCCTAATTTCTCAGCCATGCTTTTTGCTTCAGTTCAAGAAACAACAATTCAGTCAATGAAAAAATGTACTGCTTCAAAACTGTTTTGACTATTTAAACTCCTTTGTAAAGCCAGGTATTGATCTGTATACAGTACAGTACTACTGAGACCACAAGGGGAGACACCTGTCAGTGTTTAATATTGATCAAGTGATTGATTACAGGGTTAGATTTTGGTATTCCTCTGTGCATCCACAAAACCAATCATCAATCAGATTTAAGTGCTCTTTAACTCTTAAGTGATTACAGCATTGCAGTTAATGAAGATTCTCCTAAGAAATACTCTGGTCAATATTTTATATTTATATATACATATATATATATATACATACATATACATATACAGTAGCCTATGTAGATATAATAAAGCTAATAATGAAAACTGCAGGTCTCATGCCCGTACAGAAATACATACACCTTCCCTGTGGGGTCTTCAGGGGGGTGGAGGTGAACAACAGACTGATGAAACACAATCCAGGAGGATAGAGTGGTTGGAGGTGATAAAACAGCCGAGGCGATGACGCTGAGAGGACAGTTAGAGGCCGCTGATCACGGTGCCATTGATGCTCCCTCATGCCACCACACCCGCTTCCTCACCAGCCAATTACAGTAATTAGAGGATCATTTCCAGTGGCTGAAAGATTAAACGCTCAATTTCCTGACTGCTAAGATAGCTCATGCTGGACATGTTTCAGTATCAGCATAGAAAAGTGACATTTTTATGAAGTCTTTTCCAAAAGCTACGAATTACAAAACATATAATAAGACATACAGTATTTTCATATCATATGTAAATAATATGAATTTAAGAATTTGGATCTCTGATGAAATACTTACTGTCAGTGACATCTCGTTTTATGTGGCAATGTAAGTGGTTGTTTTGCACCTGCACTTCCCAGAAACTCTTTTATTTGCCCATCTACTTATACTGACTGGTTTTCCTTTGGACTATTACAAAAAATGTTGTTACTGAATCACTTCCTGTGTAACAGAGTCAAAGCTTTAATGAAGTAGGAAAGAGGCTGCTAATCACAGTCACTATTATGTTAACAGAACAATCACTTAAATATGTTCCATATCATTTGTTTATGATCTTATCCCTTACATGCATCAAGTTTACATCTTAATTTGAACAGTAATTGATAAATCTGTTATGTGAACCAGGAGGACACTCTCCTCATGGCAGAGCCAGCTCTCTATCTGTCATGCATTAACGGCCAGGGCACTGAGGTTACTGTGCAGCGCTATTGGCACAGCCACTTGAGCTCTTGTGTGTGGAGAATGAGCCAAAAATAAAATAAGTCCTCCAAAATGAGAGCATGAAGCATCACCACTTGGGATCTTCCTGTCCTCTACTGTTATTGCCTGCTGAAGCTCTGATGCAACACAATGAATAATCCTGCAGCGTTTAGGGTACTTCTGCTGTCTGCTGTAGCTTATAGCATCAACACAAACGTGAAATTCACAAACTGAAGGATTGAGATTAATTGGAAGGAGTTTGTCTGAATAAAAACAGTTGAAGTTTGAAAAAAAGGTCTGGATCCTTTAGGTCTGGATTTTTTTCAGGTATGATGCAGCTGCAGCATTGTGTCAGACAAGGACCAGGAGTAAAGACTACCATGCTAATTCAGAAATTGAATTGGTTAAACATTGTAAGTACTCCATCCATTCATCCATATCCACCTATCTTGTGCATGCTGACTTTAGGTAAACAAGATTTCTCACAAGAACTCACAGGCTTGATTCTTGTGGGTACCAATACTGTATAATTACCAGACAGGAATCTCTGTGAGACACTCGGGATTGTATGCAGTGTGGAAAATTACATAGACCATAAAATGATGTAAATTGGTAATATTATGGTGACCATAAAACATGGTTGACCTCACACATACAGACAGTACCTAGTATTCATTTGACTTCTTTCTGTGTTAATCATAATTTGTCAGATTATATACTGTAAATAGGTAATTTTTCACAGCAGACATTCTGACTTGTCATTATAGGGAACGCACAGGTGTTCCTAATTACATTAACAATGGCTCTGTTCTCTTCAAGCATCCCAGCAAACCATGACAGTATGACTGAGCCAAGATGAATACCAGGACGCTCAAACCAAAGCAGCTAAATGGATTTTGGTCATCATTCACTGTATTATTTACACCTGTGCTTTCCATACTTTAACATGTCAGAATGCCTTTTGTGTAAAAAGCCATTGTTTCACTTACAACTTTAACAAAAGCTGCATATTAGCTACATTCATGTTGATAAAACCGGTGTAGAGATGAATATTTATTATATGACTTAACTTCTTTTTTGCTCAGTAATTGCTGTAATTCATGATCATGGCTTTAAACTGAGACTCAAAGTGTCCACTGTGACACTGTAAAGCTGAGAGAGAATTTATGACTGACCAGTAATTGCGAGAAGAAAAAAAAAAGTAGAATTATAGCTGTTGCTCGGGTATGAAATAGGATGACAGAGTTTAGAGGTGGTGAGATGGAGTTACAGGTGAGACAAAACCTCAGAGGGTGTTCTCTATTCCTAGTCTTACTGACGTGTGTATTGTCAGGTTAATAAGAGCCTCTCCCCGTCGGTGTAATAGAGAAGACTGGTGACTGTCGCTTTGCACCTCTTCTTTCATGGTGCTGCGGGTCTGGAACCTAATGGTGACACGAGGACTCACTCAGGAGGCTCACAGCTGTAATAAGAGCACCCCATCCTAGTGTCTCCTGAGTTGGATAATGTTTGAGTGCAAAGCTGTGGGCTTTAATACCAGAGGATTAAATGCACTAAAGCTAAATGTTACATAAGTTTGGGTCCTCCATCTCTAAAGTCTCCTGTGTAATGATACTACAGTTTGGTCCATTCACTCAATACAGTTAAAAAGGCACCAAGTGAAGGTAAAATCACGTTCCAATTCAACTGTAATTAAATATTAATGTACTATTTGATGAATGTAAGGATGTGTAGTGGTTTGTAGATGGCTGTCACACATGACCACATTCACTATTCTGTACCTTGGTTCCTTTGCAGCACTTTGTAGTATTGTTTTAAAGTTTGAATGTGAATAAAGGTTTAGATGCATAGATGCAAAACTAAAGTCTTGAGGACTTTCTTTAGTGTCAGTATGATCAGAACGCACTTAGCAATATCTTCAAAGTGCCTTTTTACAGATTGAATCCAAAAGGTCTGATCTCAGTAAATCATAAATTCAATGAATGATAGAAAATCTGAATTGCATAAGATCCAGAAAAAAACAGAATGATTGCTGATAATATTGTAACCACTTGATCAGCATAAACCATGAGACAAAATATGATAATTAAAGGGTACTCTTCTGATTACTCTAGTAGTAGTCCTAGTTAAGTACAATACTTGAAAATGATTGTTTGATATACTGTATGTCAATGCACATACTTCATTTGTATCCTTTCTTTTAACGCTATGTGATTCCCACAACTCAAACGAGGGCTGACTTTTAATAATTTCACACAGCCTCAGTCTATTTCTCACTTCTCATCCACACGCCCACAGTGAGAGCTGTTAAAGAGGGACAGCAACTCAAAAAGCTTAATCTCACACAGAGCCGGAGTGAATCCCAGTGGGTTACCTTGGGTCAGTGACACCCAAACACACACATATAGACATGCACTTTGTTATCACAATTTCACTAACAATTGACACAAAGTTCTGGTGAACTTCACCCATGTGAACAGTAGCTGTACCCAAAAATTGCTGAACATCCTCCCCTTTCCCTGCCATCCCTTTAAATCCAGCCTCTCTCAGGGGAACAATGGGAGAAATGTTTGGCCTTTGGAGCCGGTGAGCGGGGCCATTGAGCGCCTTGCTGCGGGATCGGATGCAGTGAATTAGTGTAAAGCCTCAGTAGAGAATATAGCTGACGCAACGGCACTGCTGTGGCCTTGCTACCAGCTCCTGCCACGCAACACTGGGCCCAACCTAGAAAACTCCAGTGCTGAGAACAACTGATGCTGCCACGCCCATGCTAAAGGCTATATGTTTTTTATAGATATGTAACGTTATTGAGCATGCAAAGGTTGAATTTTACTTGAAGGATAAAGGATGTGAGAGTGAATCTTTATAGGGTGACTGCAAAGAACTGTGTTTTGCAAAGGTTTAATTGACAATCAAGCAGAGTGCTACTATAACAATAAGCATTACATTCATAAGCCATGATGTCAGAAAATCCGACCCTGAAGAATTAGCAAACATGAATACTGGAAAAAGAGAAAAGAGAGTTTGGTCCATCCCTGAATTAGAAAGGTCGCCTCTCTACAAATCTGAGATATGAAAGTCACATCAACAGGTACAATTTTCAAAAGCTTTCTTGATATAAAAATACAAAAAATGGTTTACTTTGGCTAATAAATAAAGTAATGGGCTGTTCGCTGATAGATTAACGATCTATTAGTGAATAGTTTAGATAAACAAAGGTTCATATCTTTGATTCTCATATCATACCAATATAAATGGAAGCCAGTGGCTGCCAAAAAAGGAAACTGTCAGCAGTAAAGTATATCATTTCCAATTAATAGTCAGAAATAAGCAAAACCACTCGTATAGCCCTCAAAATACATACAGTACATGGTCCTGGCATGTCCTCTTTACTCCAGCTCTCATGTGTACAGGAAAGCTTCTTATCTCAGTCTTATGAATGGTTTTTGTTGCTTTCTCCAAAAAGGCCCCAAGCTAACGGGGCAAGTGGCATCCCACCATATGCCTGCACAAAACCACCATATGCCCCACTGGTTAATTCATTTTTCCAGGGCCACAGGGCCTATTTTTCAGCATCACAACATACCAGTCATATCACAACATACTTTTTGAACCTTTGTTCAACCTTCAGTGCTGAATTTCATTCCAGCTCTATGCTATTTAGCATAAATCTGTTGTTTCTGTCCTGTGTCTATTCTAGTGACATTACAGATAAGTGTGTGTAGGTGTGACAGGGACTGCTACTGAGTGTGTGAAAGAGCATGTGAAGAGTAAAGATAGGTCTTTGTGAGTGTGCATGTCGGAGAGAAAGATGAAGAGAGAGAGAGGGGGGTTGGTTAGTAGCGTGAAAGCAAAGAGAAAGTATTAGAGAGCGATGTTTGGAAATAATGGGGTCTATGGTGCCACTGCGAAAAAGGGTCAGCTGCTGGTAAATTTAGGGTAAAATTAGGGCTTTGCTGGGCTCGGCTGTGTGAAATTGACAGATGGAGGATGGGTTCCCAGGGAGCCAGACCTGCTACAAATAGCTCTGCGTGCACACATTCTCCTGTGCACACATACATGCAAACATGAGAGAAGCTCAGGAGAAGACAAGTTCGACCACAGATTCACACACACCTACACAGACAAATCTGCAAAACGAGTCCATCAAATGCTCGACATTGACAACACATATAGTCTTTAATTAATAATCGTATTGTGCAATGGACTATTACATAAATATGCACAAAGTTCTCAACTTTGTGTTCACTGATCCCAAATCAATCTTTGGATTCACCTCTCTATACTACACGACAGGATGTGATCTGCTTCTTGGCCTGGTTTGACTTGGTTTGTGTCTGACGTCCTTGGCGCAACGCTGTGACCAGTCCCCTTCCTGGGAGTGTAACTATGAGAGATCCACAGGAACTGTCCAATCACATTGCAGCTGAGCCATCAAGGTTAGAGGAACAGAGGAACGAGGGAACACATACAGTAACTCTGATGAAGTCACGATGTGACTCTTAAGTGCGCTCTCTGTCCTCATTCTGCCATTTAAAGCAAGCTAATTTGCAAGAAATGTAGGGGATTTCATAATTTTGAAGAATGTTAATTAGAACTGCATGTATGCCCATTTATACATTTTTTAAAGATGGACAAGCTTTTATTCAGATTTATGATGCACTCCATTACACTTTTACTGGATGTGTGACAAGCAGTCCTCCATACAGGTGGTCATGCCCAGGAAAATATAATGAGCTGGAGGGTTTTTTTTTTTAAATGTGTGAAACCAGCACTAAAAATATCAGCTATAGAAACCGAGAGGAAGTCCAAGAATGCCTCAAGACATAATCAGTTCAGCAGAGAGGTTTAATTTGTGTCATGAGTGACAACATCTGTTATAATGAACTTGCCAAGACACCACATCACATGGGGAAGAGGAGGCACAACAGGAACATCAGGTGAGTGGTCATCTGTCCATCCAATAATTACCACATTTAGTCATAACATTGTGCAGGAGCATACTATGACCTGTTATTGAATAAAAACAATTACCTCATTTTACCCATAGACACAAACTGTATCTCAAGTACCTGAATGGTTCAAATGTTTTAATAAGAAAACCTTCCAAAAATAAACTAATGAGAAAAAATATTTGTTGATGATTACAGTGCTCGACATCATGTGTCACATTTGTTCATGCAACAGCAAATTTGATCTAAAAATCTCATTAAATTATCAAACGACTTTTTCCAAAAATGAGCAAAAGATTCCCACATGTGATTGATTATGAAATAAGTGTTGTTTTCTGTATAATGTCAAAGGTATTAAATGTGTTGCAGAAGCAGACGTTAACAGGTTCTGATTTTTGCATCATTTCTAATAGCTGGAGTTGATGCAAAAGTAGAAGAATTAGTCAGATGTTTTAAATAAAAGTAGCAATTTTCAGTTACAAGTAAAGATCTGGCAAAAACTACCAGAGAATCCATAAAAAAAACACCTAAAGATTGCATTATATAAGATAATCTTGACCTGTATGTAAAATCCAAATCGGTACAGTAACTAGAAATGACAGTTGGAAGACTAATGTATTAATATTATGCATTAATGTGCTGTATTATGTATTAAGGTTAAGGCCAATAGCTTCTGACTCCTATAAAGAGAATTGTCAAGTAGAGTACCAGTACCAGTAAGGTGTACTTCAGCAGCAAACTTGAGTAAATCTACTTCCGACACTGGTGAAGGCTTGCCAAAGTGTTTGATCACTACAGGGATGGTCTGTCATTTGGGCAGAGGCAGAGGTCAGGGTCAACAGAGGGAGCGGTAGCTATGAGGACATTGGATCCTGAGCCGATTAATTTTCTCACCCCCAGGGTATTGGTGGAAAGGCAGACAGGAGCTTTTCTCAGCATGCTGTCAAGGTGAGGACATGGTGAACCACAGACACCCGACTGCCACCCCCAGCATCGCTCTGCACAGCACATTAGGTAATGAAACTTTTGTGGAAAGCTAGGATACAAGTTTCAGGCAAGTTAAAAAGAACATGAAGGGTTTCAGTCTCTAAGAAAGCATTTTTCTGCCTGACAGCTATCAGGTAAAAAACCAAGAAGGATTTTACTGTTAGAAAGTGAAGATCATGTCTCCCAGAAATGACTCCCAAATTCAATACTGACCCATAACCAGCATCAGTCAAAATTTGAGGCAGGCTGACATTTTAACTGAAGAAAAAAACTCTTCAATTTGTTTCTGTCTCTTTAACAACATAATGAGACAATATTCTGAAGCAGAAACGTTAGTGTTTGTATGCACTTACAGTACAAGCTGCTGAATTGTGCTGAGTGGCAAGTTAAGTGGAAAATTACATTTGTTCAGTTCTTAGTGGGTGCAAGATGTACAATGTCAAACTACACACTCAAACAAAGTTAGTGTTAGTAAAAGAGGGCTTATGTTACTGCCGCACACCTCTGTGTCACTCACCACTGCAGGACCACACGCCTGCATCACTGGAGCGTGAAAGCTCAGATTCATCCTGTTTAATAAAGTGCAGCCTGTCTCACAGTAAAAACTTCACTGATCTGAGTAACTAGCTACTGTACAATGAGGCTTAAGCATATATAACTGGCTCAAAATAGGTTGCATTTATATCTCAGTCAACATTAGATTATGACAATCGACATGCCAACACTTGTCTGACAGTCACACTAAGAGATGTACATAAACTGCTCTAAACTTTGTCACATGGCAGTTTTCTATAAATTACCAGCTTTTCCTTTTACCTAATTACCCAAAATCAGATTAGCATTACCACCAATAAGTACAACTTAAATACTAAATACATAGTGCTAATTGGAAGGATTTACACTCCTGGATCACATAAGAGCCATAGACTGTTTCTGCATATCAATAATTGACAAATTAGCGCTCTAGTACAGAAGAGAAAAATGATTAGAGTTCTTAAGTTGAAGTCAGAATTCTGAGTGCATCCAAAACAGTATGTGCGATTTTTTAAGTCGTGACCTGAAACTGTCGTGTGAAACCAATAGTACATGAAGTGCATACTATTTCCAGGGAAATATTACAGTATGCACTAACACTGGACACTGTCAGTATAAATATCTCACAATGCAATGCAGTAGCAACGACAACAACAATACCATAACAGACAAGGCAGACAGTGAACAAGGCAGCTCTGTTGTACCGTTAGTAACACTTAAATCCAAGTAAGGTTTCACTTTGTTAGGCACAATATATTTTTAAAATGAGTTCAGACTTTATGATTGGTATGGGTTACCATGGTTATGCATCTAAAGCCAACAAGGAGGCTTTTAGGAGGTGATGTGATAATGCCAGCTCAGTGCGTCTGAAGAGATACATACTACTGTTTATTCACACATAAGTATGCTGAACAATAGTACACTCTGACTGATGCACTTCAGCGATGCATATTACTACAACCTCATTTTGATCCAAAAACAAGTGTTATCTTGGAGATTAAAAATTGGCATTGCAATTCATTTCAGCATGACATTATAATATTTTTACAATATGAAGAGGAGGATATACCAATGACTCTAGTATAAAGAAATGACACTTTTCACATTTAATTCAAACAAAATGTAAAGAAGCAATACCATATATCAGTATGAGTATCAGATAAGAAATTACCAATGTGGATACCATTATAGAGCATTTTTGGCACCCAGGAGTGACATTATCAACTTCATACGGTTAGAACTTAGAGAAGCAAACTAAGGGAAATTGTTAAAGGAGTTAGATTCACAAGTAACAACAATTTACTGTCATTTGAGCTCTGATTTAGAACAGTAGTTGCTGAACTGTTGACTGAAAAACCTACCAGCCAATCAAGACCAGAGCTGATTGGAGAAATCTTTACCAAAGTCTAGACTGTTGACATAAGTGTAAGAAAAAAGTGATGTCATCAAGTCGTAGAATCGCAATTGTCAATTTTGTGGACTTAAAGTAGCAGCAGCCAACCAGAGTGAGGTGGATAGAAAGAGGGATGTCAAGTGCAGCTGTAGGAGTCATTATGTAAAAACTGTGCTGGTTTCTGTCCTCACATGCTGTCATAGCTCCTGTGAATGCAATGGATTTGTAGGTGTTGTGCAATGTCCTATTATGGCAATATTTTCTTGACAATCAATCAAATCAATACAATGTTGAGGGCATTATTAAATTAGCTGTGGATGCGGCTTACAAAGGTGATGAGGGATTTTTTTTCTACTGTCTGTTGCTTCCTGTGAGTGTCAGCTGACAGACAGCAAGCAAGTGGTTTTGCATAGATTTAAAGGCCTAGCAGCCACATTATGGCTATAAGGCCCATGGTAATACTGGTTTAACACAGCCTGTTTAACAAAGAAAGATAGTGTGTTGTGGTGTGTATTCAAAATGTAATCACAATATTAACTATCTAAACAGAGTGCACAGTGAACCTGCATTTGTGGTTTGTCTGAATGGGGCTTCTAACCTCCATACCTCCACCTCCATGCTTACCAGTGAGGTGTTTAAAACTACAATAGCATTATACAATGTACATTAATTTACATTGAAGACATCAACATAATGTGGCACTGCAGCACAAAGATAATATACACTGGATCATTTTTAAGATTGAGTAAGATGCTTTCCCCACACTGTCCAACAACAAATGAACCCCCCACACATGCACGCTCCACCACCACCGCCACGCTAAACAACAACCAGCTGGGCTCAAGAACAAGAAGGCCTTTTCACAACTATTTCAGCCAGTGTGAGTACAGTAATATCACATTCCTAATCCCTGCTGACAAGAAATGAAGTTGCAAAAATGAAATGAACAGGAATGGCTCCAAAGCCCGAAATAGCTGCATTAGACAGGAGTCTCAGAGAATAATGTAATTGGGGTGCTTAGTGACAAGCCAGGCGGGGAGGGAGGGGGAGGTTCAGAGATCCTCCGGGCTTCCACACAATATAAAGACACGTTAATGTGGGACAAAATGATTTGTAAAAATAAAAGGTGTGTGTAACTGGAAATTTGAAGAATCAGAATCACATAGGACAGATTTCCTATATAAAATGTCTACAAATTCAATTTATTCCCTGCAAATGAAATAACTCTGTACCTTAATTTGAAAATATACGTGCCGACTTAAATTCATTTCACGTATCACACATTACAATCACAGCACATACTTTATATATACTTCACTCTGTGCCAAAATCTTTTAGATGGCATTTCTTGATTATGATGGAGAGAGATTGAGCTGTCAGCAGCAATAAGTCAGTGGAGCTCCTGTGTAGTGTCTGCTTCAGGCGAGCTTTCATTGTAAAGGATGAAAAGCCACAATCACTATCACCCGAGGGATTGTGAAAAGTTTATTCGTAGGGCCCTTCTGATTAATGCAAATTACTCCTTGCTGCATACAACTGACAGGAGTGGGGAGATCTCACTATCTTTAACTCTCCTCTTTTTTTCACTTCTCTGCTCAGCTGCAGTTTTAAATACCTCAGCGCATCGCTTTTCTTTTTCCATTATCACATTTGATCTGAACTTTAAAGGTCCCCTATCTGTTGTCATCATTTAGTTTCAGTTACACTATAGTTCAGGGTCGCAACATTTCCTGTAAAATCAAAGAAACGTATCGTATCAATATTAAATCAAAGTCTAAAAATACTGATTTCTTCATTTAGTAATTTGTCTTTTAGTTACTGAATTAGAATTATCCTTCTACTGCATGTACGTCTTTCAGATCAAATGCTGCTAATTGCGCTGAATAGACATATTTTAGTTTAAATTCAGTAAATTGAGCCAATCAAGAGTGGCCCTAGGTGCGATGGGCTTATTGAATGGAGTTTATCAACCAATTAAAACATAATAATTTAAAAGTACCTGTACAAGCAAAAAAACAACAAAAAAAAAGATTCAATATTAACCTGTTTATGATCTCCATTTTTAATTTTGCCAACACACTCTTTCTCTGATGAGTCATGTTTGCAATGACTGAACATCTCTATCTGACCAACAGCACCCGCCCCCCCCCACCCCCACCCCTCCATCCCTCCTTTATCTCTCTCTCCTCTTTTTCCTTTATCTCTACCACTTCTTTTTGGTCTCAAAACAGTGAAAATGTGTTATACCTGTAGCCATGGAAGCAGCAGTGAATCCCACTTAGCCATCTCCCTGGGAGGCAAAACCCTCTCATTTAGACACAGACATGCAAAGGATATGTGAGCTGCCACCTGTGATTATGGTGCAGTTACATAACGAGGTTTACAGTCTGGATATGTGAACCTTGTGATCTACTGTTCTCCAGGCTTGCAGCGCCATAGTGTCGAAAGCCTTACATTATGCGGGGACCGGTACAGTACCTGTTGCCGACACAGACCGAAAGGCGCTTTAAAAGGACGCTTTGAGCTCCATTAGTTGATGTCCTCAGCCAAACACAATAGCCTGGTGATGATCACACACAGGCTATTGCAAATCACCCTCAGAAGTCTGAAATCAGAGGCTGCAAGGGAGAAAGAAAAGGACTACAGAGAGAAAAAGGGAAAAAAAGAGAGGGTTCCTGCACTGATGAATCATTAGTGATGAAGCTGGGGCTGAGCCAGTACGGCTGTATTTAGAAACTTCTCACTCTTTCAGCCCCCTCCCTTACTAATTGTCATCTCTTTTAGCGTTTGACTGATGACTGGCTCTCTGAAAAGACGCGAGAAAAGGGGAACGGGCACTCAGCTCTGAGGATAATGTCACACTTTGAAACTGTCAAGGGTAACAGTAATGTACTCAACAGTGGTGCCAATGGAGAAATAGCTACAGCTTGCTCCCAAAAACACCTGAGGGTAGAAACCAGGGACACTGAAGAATTGAAGAATATTCCAGAGATACAGACACAGTGACACATAAATTCAACAGTCCTTGTTAGCGCTAGAAATGGCTCATCCTGGCTAAATCATGTTTTTTTTTTTTTTCTGGGAGACTTCATCTGCAGAATAGAGAGCTGACTAATAGAGTGATTGGCATACTTCAATTCTAATTCCTCTGACATGAGAGTCCTGGTGCGGTGAGACTGTCATATTGTCAAACTCATATACGCACATACGCACATACGCACACAAGCACACGCATGCACATCCTCAGGTCAAATATTGCTGATTAGTTGTTGGTGACAAGTGTGAAAGGCATCACTCTGCAATGAGATGCACCTTCCAGCAGCATGATATCCATACATCTTTCATCACGGTGATGGGCTACCGCAGGTCAAAAAAGATGCATGGAGATTTGCCCTGGTCATGTCACAGCCATGCAACAGTCGATATATCTTCACCTGGTGCTGCGAGGGCCAGGTGAAATTACAGGTGCTTTTTCAGACATCTCACTCTGGTAGAGGAGTAATAAAGAGAATGAATCAGCCCTTTCTAAGAAGGTAAATGGTAGGATAACAGGACTTATCTCTGAGTAAGAGCAAAGCAGATGGGCTCAAAAAGGCAGCAAACTCTCTGTTGTTAATTTGATGTGAGAAGTCATTGTGAAATTGTCATTGTGCCTCGCATCTTCATAATGTTGCCTCCATCTTACTTTTGATTAACATGTGATGAAATACAAAAGGTATATTGTCTGCTTGTGTTTTCTGAATGATATGTCTGTGCATCAAGTTGCTGTCAACTGGTAGTGCCATGATGTAGGAGGGAGGAGACAGAGAGAAAGCGAGAGAGAGAGGGGGAGAGAGAGACAGAGAGAGAGGAGAGAGAGAGAGAGAGAGAGAGAGAGAGAGAGAGAGAGAGAGAGAGAGAGAGAGAGAGAGAGAGAGAGAGAAAGAGTGGAGGGGAGGGGAGGAGATAAGAGAGGGAGGTTGCAAATGGCAGCTTCTGTGACACCACGGGAGGGAGGGAGGGAGGGAGGGAGGGAGATAGAGAGAAGAGAGGGAGGGAGAGAGTGAGCAAGAAATAGTCAGAGGGAGAGAGAGTGTGTGAGAGTGAGAAAGACAGAGAAAGAGAGAGAAAGAGAGAGAGAGAGAGAGCGAGAGAGAGAGAGAGAGACAGAGCTGCAGTCCAACAAGATCAGATTGCAAAAGATTGATAGAGAGAGCTGTTCAGTTAATAAGCAGTGAGACAGTATTGTACAGGTTTATGGGAAATGTGAAGGATTGACTTCATGTCAGAAAAGATGAGCAATTAGCACAAGACCAGCTGAAGAAAACTGCTTCAGATTATGGGGATACAAAAACCTGAATTATCACTTGGATAGCCCTTGCCTCGCATTTCGCACCTGTTTTCCACGTTCAGTGCTGACTGAGGAGGAGCAGCCCGGCCCAAAGGGTTCTGGTGCGACTCAGCCCGGTCAAAACTGCATTTCATCTGCGCTCACGGCAGCTCCTGAAAAACAGAGAGAGGCGAGAGATCAGGCGAGGATGAAGAAATTCAAAGGGGGTTTGTGCCTGGTGCTGAAGATGATGGAGTGGTGTTCTTTGGAATTAGAGTAACACACAAAGAAGGAGCAGCTGCGGTGACAGATGCAGAGAATGCCTCAGTTTGGTTAATATGGACACTGAGAGAGAAGATATCACCTTTTAGTTCTGCAGCCTGGGAGAGGAAAGGTAGAAATAAAAGGTAAGAAAAAGACAGGAAACTTCATTTCTAACTTGCAACCTGATTGTCACATCATTTATCAGATGTCATTTGTCTGTAGAGTTATAAAAAAGTGGTAGTGGATAGAAATATCTACTCTGAAGCCTGTGAAGCACATCTATGACTATCAATTTTTCAATGTATCACTTTCCATTGGCTAGAAAGTATAGGTAAAACTCTAAGTGTAAATAAACAATAAATAAGCTATACATATAAGGCAAGAAGCTAAGACAAAGAATAGAGTGACAGTCATTTTGAGTCGACTGCACCCAGCTATTGATTTCCAAAGGATATGCAACAAAACATGAACTATGGTGACTTCATTTAAGCTTATCTTTTTGTCCAATTACATTTGGTCCACTAAAACTGAGAGATAGTGTATGAAAGATTTCTTCCACTGTGTATCTGTTCGCCTGATGTGAACATAAACATCAGAGATTAAAAAGGTGAAAGTCATCCCTTTCACCACTGAGCCAAAAACAGGAAACAATGGGTTACTGACATATGAGTGAGCAGTATATCGTTTTACAGCAGCACAAAAGCTTTTCCATAGAATATAGTTAAATATGAAAACTGAAAGTCGATGCTAAGGTTCTCAGTCAGTGTAGATCACTTGTAGACTTTAGCTTAGATTTTGGACTGGACAGAAAGGCCCCGACTGCCGATATCAGGCAGTGTGCAAGTGTCTAATGGGTTAAAAAAAATCTGAAATGGAGCCATAAAGCAGAAAAAAGACAAACCTTAAAATCTAATTAGTTAAAACAAAAATTAAATCTTGAATTTAACAGCTAATCAAGTTTGGATCTAACAATAACGTTGAATTCATCTCTGCACCATCTTGATCCTAATCACAGCTTGTTCACTGAGACAGGAGAGCAGGCTGAAACAATATGAAAACATTACACTGCGTAACTAAAGTACTGAAGTGCTATTAATTATATCTCAGTGAGTCATTAACAAAGATTGAATTGGTGACAATTAATTTATAGTTAAAATTAGACTTATAGTCATTCATCAAGTTAAAAATACTAAAACGTTTTCTGATTACAGCTTCTAACAAAAAGCAAAAAGTTTCAGCTTTTTTCTGTTTCTTATTGTCTGATTCTGTTTCTTATTGTTGATACTTTCAAATCTGGGTAGACTGTGATAGGTATTTGTTGTTATTTTTCATACTCATCAGACTAATTAATGGCAGAACGGCAAATAAAAAGGAATCACTAGATGATTCAATTTATATTACATATTTCATTTCTTTCTTTATTTTTAGATCTGGTGTCTAGTGCAACCAACAGAATCACATATTCAGTCGATGTAAACAAACATAAACAAACATTCATATTTCTGTATTCAATCTAAATCAACAAACAATAATGAATCTTCTGGTTTCTGAGCACTTTTTCAGGCTTTCCTGAGAGTGGTATATCACATAGCTAATAGTAACATCTAATTTAGTATAATAAAACTTGAGGACAGACATTGAGCGTGTATTAATGGCTACATATGTGGATGCAAGTACTTTACTTTTCCATCACCTTAGAAGAAGAAGAAATCACTGAGGTTACAAGAGAGATGGAAGATGAAGAGGATGAAGATCATGCCATGTTGACAGTTCAATGACCTCATCCTGCTTTTCATCTAAGCTTAGCTCAAGCTGATTTGCTCTTATTATCCAAAATTAGTTTTTGGCATGCACGGAGTGAAAAAACAAAGCGTAACACATCAGAAAGAAGAACGATATATCAGACACCTGGGCCTCAGACTGTATGTACTGTATTCCTGTCAGGCTTCATATACACACTGTATATGTAGGTGTAATATATACACACACACATATATACATATATATATATACACACCTACATATATATTTACATACACCATATACCATTGAAATACATACAATACACATACATACACACACACACACATATATATGTAAGCGTGTGTGCTCAAACCAACAGGTGTCAATTAAAATTGGGAATTACATAGCTCAGGTTTAATATGGGTGATTCAGCCTTTGTGAATGGGTGCAAGTAATTAAAAAACTGCACAAATAAAGATCAAAAAAGGCCAGTGAGAAGCTCACATGTGGGGATGATTAATCAATGGGAACCAGGTGTCCAAACGGTGGAGAAGCTACAGGTGCAGCTAGCAAAAACCACAGATTTTGTTCCACTTGCATAGAATATACCAGCTGTTATAATATGAAAAGGTGACTGAGTTCTTCATGAACACTTCTATCTACTTCCCACTTCTCTCAACACCTGAGATGGCATCCCAGCACAGAAAATGGCCTACATACCTCGTCAAACAGCCTCCATGGTCTGTTTCTGTTTGGTTCTTACTTACACTATTATCTTTGTCTCACTGTCTCACTGTCCTGGAGCCTTTGAAATGAAAAAACATCATCAAATTATTACACTATATTTGCAAACAACTAAAAAGCTATTGACTGGTTTGTATAAAGGTCCTGCTGATCATACAGCATCTGTGTATGTTGAAGTGGTGTTCATTTCTATAGGAAAATACCTGTAGGTCACTTGAGACGAGATGAGTTCCGCGTGGTGAGCTATAGGAAAATACAATGACACCTGAGCCTCAGCTCTTCCTTCACAATGGCCTTGGGAGGTGGGCAGGCATCGTAGTGGTGGAGCTCAGTTTCCTGCATGCTTTTCTTGAGATAAAGTACCCTCTCACCCACTCCACCTCATTGTTCCTCCCAATCCATTCCATTATTTTCTGCATACAATTATTAGTTCTATTCATCCTCATCAGCTGCTAGCTTATCATCCTCCCATGTTCCTTCTCTCAATTCTCTGGGCATGTGTACAGCAAACCAGGTCACAAAAGGTTATTCAAGAAATGAATAGCAGTGCTGCAACTCACTTTTCAAGTCCTGGCTTTTGAATCAGAGTTGCATGTTGTTTAGTGACGTCTGTATTCTAAACTCAAAGTATTTTATCTGCAAGATGAAGTAACAATGTAAATTCAACAGTACACTAATAGCCTCACACTGTGCAAAGCTGTTATTTCACACTGCTTGTAGTACAAGCTTTTCACAGTGGTGGTGGAGTACTCTAGGAATTAACAACCAGTATTAAAAGGCACAATATGGTTGACATACAACCAAAATTTCAAAGACAGGATTGGAAACTCCCAGATGAATTGACAGGTCTCTCAATATAATGACGAACACTAAATCTTTGTCCTTTAACAGCAAACCAAGAGATTTTGGTAGCGGGGAAATGTCTGTTGTGCCTTTACAGCTTGATTTATGCTGGTAAAAAAACTGTAAGTAATGACTAAATCACATTTGGTCCTTTAAGGTCAAACTGAATTAGTTCAAATTAATTCAAATGTAATACAATATGAATTAACGCAGTTAAGATTTATAAATATTCAGCTATCTCTAGCAGTTGCTTAAATTAATGTCAAACCTTTTGGCACGGTAAAGGCTACTGTCAAATCTAATTCAAAGAGCCTGTGACAAAGATTAATCTTTAAGCACCATGCACACTCAGACCTACACGCACAACCTCACAGAGGGACAATCTGATTTGAAGAGCTTCCCATGTTGCTAAAGCAAAAGCTTTCTGCATGGGCTAAGAGTCTAAGGCACTTATCTAATGACTCCAAAGACGCAGGGAGGGTTTTTACTTTCATTTGACCAATTCACTTGACACCTGACACTTCATGACTACAGTATGATATGGAGACTGCTCACCGTGGAGGGCTGCTCAGGTCATGCATGTAGTACAGAGATCAAGATGTACAATGTGAAATGCTGAGACGGGGTTCAGGCTCAGAATTCATCTCAATTATATAACACTGTCAGTGTGGTTAGCATGTCATAAGGGTTCACCCTAACAGGTGAGCAAAGGAACACAAACATGTTTAATTAAACTGTGTAACATCAATCGCTAAATAAAATCACCAAAGATCAGACAGTCTAGTTTGGTTTATGCGCACATTTCCAAATTTGAGAGGAGCTGCAGGACTACTATTTTTAGCATTAACAGCTGCACTCTTGGGATTGCCATGTAATATTGTCAAAAGATAAAAACATATAACATAACTTATAGCTACAGTTTGTTTTCCTAATACAGGTATGTGTTTGACCCCAGAGGGACAATTTTAAAGATTGTGCGTGAGGTAATCTGGCTTCGGATCAGGAGAACTTCCACCTGAAAGAGTGTGAGCGAGGAGGGAATTAGTGGTGTGTGTGGCAGACGGCAGGACACCTGGGAATTGGGAGCGCACATGAGTGAACTGTCAAGTCTTCAGGGCCCAAATCAGGCAGGCAGACACATAACGGATGTGGCCAGGCGATAAAAGCTGTCTGCACCCAGAGGGGCCTCAGTCCAGCTCCCATGTAAAACTCCTTGACCCTGAGGCTCAACATCCAGCACAGTGGCCAGGTTATCTGCTACCACACCAAGCCAATCATTTGACGGACATATTCTTTGCCACACAGTATTTTAGGTTAATTTCAAACCAAACATTTTGACACATACAGTATGAGTATGTGCTTTATGTTGTCAAGTATGCTGTATGTCTAATATTATAATATTCTTGTAAAATAAAGGTACAGTATGTAATTACAATAAATATGTAATACAGGGCACTGCACAGGGGAGAAATGTATCTACTTGAATGGAGCACCATGGGAAGGCGTTTTAAATTTATCACATCCTTCCAACATGATTAATAATACTGCAAAATGTACAGAATGAGGTCAGATAAATAAAGTCCTCCGTCCCTTCATGCAGCATCTGGAATTGGATGTCCATTGAATCAGTGGCACACAAAGAGATCCCTCAGGAGTTCGTTTAAATACACACAAAGACACCCCCCCCCCCCCTTCGTGCTCTCACTATAGAATTGTTCTGAAAGGACAATTGACAAACTTGGGCTACAAAAGAACAGATGAAGGAACGCAGCTTGTCTGTTGGATGTGTCATGACTGCATGGCATGCTTGTCATGACTATAAATACAACCCAGACGTGTTAAAAAACTAACAAGAACCTACCCTATGACTGGTAGGCCTAAGATATGACAGCCTGCTTCGCACACCTAACCAGATATATGCAGTCACTCACAAGGTGTTCACATTTTGTAATTACATAATACCAAACATCTGCTAGGTGATGACTTAGTTGGATTCCAGTGTCCACCTTTTTTAATAGTTTCAAAGAGAAAAGCATAGGAAATGCAATGTGACAAAGTGATTTTGCTTTGAGGCCAGCTCTTCACCCAGCAGACATCTGGACAACTTAATTTTGAGGCATGATGTCTAAGGCGAGCAAGATGGCGAGGAGAAATTGATCTGGTATATCTAATCACAAATGTTATTTGTTATCCAGATAAGATGTACATGGTGAATTTGTCATTCGTTCGTTCGAACACACAGGCAGTTCATTCAGTGTGATGATCTATTAATATCATTGGCCTTCTTTTTGGGTCAGTAGCAAAACAGTTTATGTGTGTGATACTTATGTAACAATGTTTTGCCGCTCAGTCACTAAAAGTTTTCATGGTTGTTTCTCTGGTGATATTTGGTGATACACAGGTATGTTGTGATTTGACCATTATATCTCAGAAAGATGCTCATGTTGCTCTCCTCTCTTGACATTTTCTACAGGGATTGGATTAAAGCGCAAGGCTCCCCACAGCTCCCTGTCTATGACTCACTAAAATGCAGCTTCGCCAGTGATCAAGCTGTGAGGGGCCTTGATCACACACTGGGACTCCAGGCCTGCCCTTCTGCTCTGACCCTGCAGCTCGAGGCGCCGCTGGGAGTATGAGTGTTGGAAGGATCAACCGCTACAGCATTGTGTCATCTGAAGAAGAGGGCCTCCGCCTCACTACCATGCATGGCATGAACGGCTTTGGAAATGGCAAGATCCACACACGCCGCAAGTGCCGCAACCGCTTCGTCAAAAAGAATGGCCAGTGCAATGTGCAGTTTGCCAATATGGATGAAAAGTCGCAGCGCTACATGGCCGACATATTCACCACATGTGTTGATATTCGCTGGCGGTGGATGCTGGTAGTCTTCACTCTTGTGTTTGTCGTCTCCTGGCTGGCCTTTGGCTTAGCCTTCTGGGTCATCGCTTTACTGCATGGGGATCTGGATAACCCAGCTGGAGATGACAACTTCACGCCATGTGTCCTACAGGTCAATGGATTTGTGGCCGCCTTTCTATTCTCCATTGAAACACAGTCTACCATAGGTTACGGCTACCGTTGTGTGACGGAGGAGTGCCCAGTGGCTGTCTTCATGGTGGTCTTCCAATCTATAGTGGGGTGCATCATTGACTGCTTCATGATTGGCGCCATCATGGCCAAGATGGCGAGGCCTAAGAAGAGAGCACAAACACTATTGTTTAGCCACAATGCTGTCATTGCCATGCGGGATGGAAAGCTGTGCCTCATGTGGAGGGTGGGAAACCTTCGCAAGAGCCACATTGTAGAGGCCCATGTCAGGGCACAGCTCATCAAACCTCGGATCACTGATGAAGGGGAATATATTCCCCTCGACCAGATAGACATAAATGTGGGTTTTGACAAAGGCCTGGACAGGATTTTCTTGGTTTCACCAATCACTATTCTCCATGAGATAGATGAGGAGAGCCCCCTTTTTGGGATCAGCAAACAGGACCTTGAGACAGCAGACTTTGAGATTGTCGTCATCTTGGAGGGGATGGTTGAAGCAACCGCCATGACTACACAGGCTCGCAGCTCCTACTTGGCCTCTGAGGTCCTTTGGGGTCACCGGTTCGAGCCAGTCTTGTTTGAGGAGAAGAACCTGTACAAGGTGGATTACTCTCACTTTCACAAAACCTATGAGGTGCCGTCCACCCCCCGCTGCAGTGCCAAGGACATGGTGGAGAACAAGTTCCTAGTCCCCAGTTCTAACTCGTTCTGCTATGAAAATGAGCTGGCTTTCCTAAACCGCGATGATGAGGAGGAGGATGTAGGTGGTGGAAGCAGGGCACTGGCAAACCTCAGTCCAGACCGGAACAGCCGACATGAATTTGAACGCTTACAGGCCATCAGAACACTGGATCAAAGGTCATATCGTAGAGAGTCAGAAATATGACCTCTACCCACTGACCCAGGGTCAACTTTCAATAACTTTATTCAAGGGTAAAAATGCAGAACAATGCAAAGTGCCATAGGAAAAGCTGTCTACTGTGATAGATTGGAAATAGTAAAAGGGACTTAACTGAAAGGAATGGGAAAAAGCAGGAGTACACAGCTTAGGAAATTGTGGTAAGGAATGTCTACAATCAAGGAAAAGGCTAGAGAAAGACCTTCTTCCTTCATGGAAACTTGAATCTTTTTTCACATGGTCATTTTGAGTTAAGAGTGTTCAATGATAATGCATCAAAATGCTATTATGGCAAAACCGTATAATCAAATCTTAGGTGTAAATACATTGCTTAGGTAAGTTATGTTTTGTGTGCAGTATCAGTTTCCAAAAACACCTCTAAAAGAATAGAATGTGCTATTTCAACTTGTTCTTGTGCACAAATAATAGTGTTACAAGGCTTCTCTTAAGCTCTCCTTGCATTGCTGTAATCTGCTGGACCTGAGTTCAGTGACACATTGAAAATTCGTGCACTGCAGCATTCAGATGCAATGAGCCATGATAAAACATCTGACCATGAGCCACAGAGAACAACATTATTCAACACCTTCATTTTAGTTTTGATGTGATCAAAAAAAAATCTACCAACATATGAAGAGTGGGCAAAATTAATTGCACTGTGAAGAAAATGAAGGAATATGTTGAACTGGAGACACTTTTGTATTAATAACTCTCTTAATGTTAAATAACACCTTAAAAGCAAACATCAATTTGTCTTCATTGGCCTACATGTCATGTCATGTACAAACTGCTAAGTAGTCAGGTTAAACAAAACTAAAGCACAAATAGTGGAGAATGGATTTAAAGTAAAGCATTTTGTATTTTCACATTCACAAAAATGCATTTCTTGTAAGATTCAGATTGCAATACCCAGGTTTGTACTGATCAAATTTATAAACAAATAGCAGAAATTTGTAACCCCACGAAATGTGCACCTTAACGTCTACCTTTATTTTCATTATTTGAAAATATACATAATAAACTAAGTTGAACAAAAACAGTTTTTCTTCCATTCCATACGGAAATTATAACTAACAAAGTGACATAAAGTCGATCACAATGTGTTTTTGTTCTCTTTAAAAATGAATCTATGCATATTGTTAACAGTATCAGGGGACAGAAATTCTACTGAGTTCTGTGTAAGATTAAATTATGTAATTACACTGCTTTAATCAAAACATAATGCTTTGAAAAACAGCTAGGAAATTAAAAAAAAAGAATAAACTCAATATCTAAGAGTAACTGTTGTGTTCAGAGAGAGAGAGAGAGAGAGAGAGAGAGAGAGAGAGAGAGAGAGTTTAATTATGTAATGTAAATTTTACATCTATCAGACTTTTAAAATGTACACAAGAAGTGTCATGATGTATTTCTTCTGCCAGGGAGTAGTCTTTTGTCAATCTGCATTTGAATTCTACATGAACAGTCATTATATGGGCAAATGTGTCTACAACACTTTTGATTTGCTAATAAGGTTAAAATGATCCAAACCTACATTTCTATTCATTTTACATCATCAGTGGGTAAATTTAACTAATATTTATAATGTTACTAACAGAGTCAATCTCCATTTCAAACCTTACCTGGGTTATAGACAAAATATTATTATATACCTATTTTTACTACTACATGACAAAATGATGTTAATGAGTAAAATGAATGTGTGCAAGACTAAGTTTGGTTAAAAACCTGACATCACTGTCACTGTTGTCCAAGTACATATACATAAGCAACAGTGAAACTGAGGGAAAAAAGCTTCCTCCTGTTTCGTCCTCATGTTGCTTCCTCTGGCATTTACAAACATCACATACTGTAGACAGCTAAATGCATTTTAGCAATATGCTAATAGGAGGAGATAAGACACTGGACCATGGTCTGAATGGAAGCAATAAACACTGAAGCACACCTCTCTTAATTAATTATAATGAGCATATTCTTAATGGTTCTGGACTGGTTTTGGTCTGTAATACACTGAACATGCATATTTATGATTCTTGACTCATCACACACACATCAGTTGAAAGGAATGGTATGAGGAGAATGACCCTACTTTTTGTTTTGTTTTTATTGTACTTTGTATGCATATGATTTCTTTGTGCATGTTTGATACCAAAGTAATGAAGTGTGGTTCAGACTATGTTTTTAAGCAGTTGTTCCCAAGGTAATCTTCCAAAAAAAGATTAGACTGAACTTGAAAAATGGGTAGTCCTGTTCTGCAAGGGTGTCTGATTGTCTAGTTTGCAATTGGTCTCTTTAGAGATCTAAGTCATTCCTAAAAAATATGCCATTAATTAAAGAAAATGTCCCATCAGTCAAAAGTTAAAACCAAATCAACTAAGATTTATAGTTGTAGCCATAGTTTAAATCACATACTATCACTATATACAGTAGTTTAAGTGACAAAATTATGATGCATGACAAAACTTTTCTCTTTGGCATGGACAATAGCATTTGAAAATGATCCCTTATTCTAGATAACTAGTCAGAATTTATCATTCAAACCTCAACATGTTTCTGTTGTGTTACAAGATACTGTTTATCAAATCTAGTTTATCTATTACCTCACTAAAACGTGGATGTCATGTCCCTGTTAAACACTTTTAGTTCACTTCCTTTCACATATAAAAAAGATTAAATATATGTAAAGAAGGAAAATTATAGGATATGGTGGAAAAACAATGACATGGAAACAAAGAAAAGAACCATAAAATGGTCGTAACATTGGTCAGAATGACTGATATTTTCCTAGTAGTCATTTAACTCCAGGGGTATGCTTGTTTCCATAATATTTCTTGATTATTGATTCTTTTTTAGAAATGTTTTGGATGTAGTAAAATATAAAGACCATATTTGGCTAATAAGTGAAGCCTTCCTTACCCAACCCTAAACATTTATATGCTCATTGCCTTCTGGGAAGGTTGTATAGGCTGATGTGTCCCTGCACCTACTCACAAAATTTCAGTGGTAAAAAAAAAAAAAAGGTGACGCATCAACAGCTTCTATGCTGTATCACTGAAATGCAAAGTTCAATCATTTCTGAGGAATTTACTTTTTTTCGGAGATTGTTTTTAGCTTTGATGTTGCCCACCTGAGCCCTTAAAAATTAAACATAAAGACAAACATTTTAGCTAATAATACAAAGTTTATAGTGTAAAAAGCATAGTGACATTATAAAAATTGTAATAGGAAGCAGCCAGGCTGAACAAACCTGCTTATTTTTATACAAAGTTCTTTTTGATAGAATACAGCAACCAATATTTATCTGTTTTTATCAGAATACTACAATGAAATCATTATTGTGAGGCAGAAATATAATTCTTGTCTCAGTTTTCAATGATTTAATTTTTGTTGTTTCATTTCAGCACAGAAGCTCGTGATTTAATAGGTATTTCTCTTAAAGGGATGATTGGAAAAACCTTTGACCTCTGTAGAAGTCTTCCTATGTCCAGCAAAATGTCTACTGGGCTTTTAATTTTAATTCAAAGTCATTTAAATTATTCAATTAAAAAACTAACTGTGAAAAAAAACATGTTTTTATCTCTTTTGTTGAAAGTGCTCCACCAGTCTGGGCCATACTGAAACATAAAATCCAATATAAACTCTGGACACCCTCAGGGTTGACTAATCAATGGATGAAGTGGTCACTGAGGTAATTCATCACCATGAGGGGTTTAAGATGAGAGATCAAGATTCATGTCACCACAATCAGATGACTCTCTGGTCTTGGGCCAATTATTCAAGAAGGTTCATCAATTAATCACCGTCTGTGACACACAAACAACCAGCGGGGCCACGGGCCTTTTAGCCCCGCTGAACTGGCCAAGTGGCCTGCAGCTGACTTTCTCTGATCAGTGCAGTAACAACACATGAGAAATCATTAAAACTACAACCTAGGAACTGAGAGAAGCTTACTGTTTTTAAGCATAACATGACACAAACGCATTGAAACTGCACATTTGGGTCTTCTTGAGAGCTAAAGGTCTTACATCGTTCAGTACAGCACAGCCAATGTTTGATATTTTAGGATGACATCAGTAATTATAGTGGAGAGTTTAAAATGGTTTCCTTTTTAAAAAGAGTCTAGTCAGTGCTCTCTAGTTGAAAAACGTATATGATGTGATTTCTGCACTGCAATTACTTGTTACTTATTGTCCAACATATACACCAATATCAATCTGTGATAAGCTAATCAAATATAGTATATCAGCTCGGCTGTTTCATTGGTCAGTTTCTACTGTTCAGTGATTTGATTGTCAAGTAGCTTGGCATTACAAAAATGTTCTTCATTGAATACAGTTTAAAATAAACGGGTATTTATTATATAAGGTACACTTCAGGCCAAGTCCTCCAAGTTGCACTAATGGAGTCTGCTTAGATTATAATATGAGATCCTGTCATTCAAGGGATTTAATTAAAAAACATTTTTTTTGAAAAATATTAAGTTGTAGAGTAGAGTAAGGTATAGTATGCACCATGGACTTTTGAGAATTCAATAATGACAAATATGACACATAACATCACCATGTACATTGATGTAATTAATTGTATTTATGTAACTTAGAGAAAAAAAGAGTTGGAAGATACATGACAGTTACTGCATGTAACCAAGCTTGCACAACGCTGTCGTCATAGGTAACACTGAACAAATTTTTGACTGGTGATGCACGATATCAGTTGCTATCCATACTTTCTAAATAATTCAGGTTGGGGTGATTAAGTCACCAACAGTGAGTGACAGATGTAGGATTAACATGCTGGCCACTAGTTGTGCTGAGCTCAGGCATCGGGTCTCAGCACTAACTGCCACCGGGATCACAGAGGCTATGCTGCAAGCTTTTGCCAAGTTTGATTATGTAACATGGCCTGGTCAGTTTATGTCAGGCTTTGTGTAGTTTGGTATCACACACATAAAGTAGGAGTGAAGCTTTCAGGATTAGTGGTGGACAGTGTTAATGAGTGCCTAATGCATGACAGCATTATAGATCTTTCATCAGTGTAAGATGGGTTGTGGAACACAGAATTTGACTAGACGCTGAAGGAGAGCTTACTTATGATAGCTGTGATGTGAAACTGCTGTGCTGTCATGCTAGGATTAGATGCCAAGAGATTCTGGATAATTAAGAGCATGTCAGGATAAACTGCCCTGCAAGTGAGATAGTTTCTATATAATCCCAAACACATGCCATACAGATGGGATTGATAGACAATGACTTCAGTTTCTTAAATCATTCTCATTCTCAAATCCCATTGTTTTTGGTTATCCATGTTTAACAATATACCAACTGCAGGCAGGGCTCTAAAGATGAAAAGTTGCTTCAATTTTGATGCAAGGTTTTGTCAGAAAGGTAAGAAAATGTATAAATCCTTTAAATAGTGTACGCTAGTCATTTCTACCTACCCTTGGGGCAATTCGGTGATGGTTTGTTAGCAGTCGTCTGATATCCCACAGCTATGAGTGCCACTGGTGCACCAGCCTCTCCCTTCACATTCACAGCTCCTGCAAATAAAACCTATTAATTACCATATGGAGGCTGTTGCCACGTAACCCGCTGGCCGAAAAAGAAAAAAAAAAAGCGTGCAGCTGGGGAACAAACCAGACACAACCTCAACAGAGACCAATGCTAATTATGGATACTGGTTTTTATACAGACAGATAGACAGACAGACACATGGATAGATGCATAGATATTTTTGATTACATTTTTTTCTACGTCATCATGTTTTGTTTAAATTACGTAATAGCAGCACCCAGGATCCCTTGGGAATGTCCCTTCTGTGGCTCCCAGGGAACAGTTAAATAAGCCAGCTGGGGCCTGGACTCACGCATTTGCTCACATGATATAAAACAAAACGTGTTACACCTAATAAAGACTTCTGGAGCCAGTTAAAGGATGCAAAGATATGGCCTCACTGTGCTTTCTGCTAGCCAGCTCATAAAGACCACTTATAATTAATGCTGGAACAAACGCCCTGTAGCCTGGACTCTTGATGACAGTAAAATGAGAGGAAAACGGGTTGAAGGAGCTATATAAAGCTCTCCAGTGTCAAGCTGCATGTGGCTCTGTGGCTCACACTTTCACTGCTAAAGTACTCCCCGTTAGTTCCTGTGATAGTATCACTCAATCAAAGATACTTACTGTAGGTCTGAGATCTATGTTACGTCTTTCCTGCATGAGAATAATATCTACTTAAAATAATGCATGAAGTTCATCCTATAGTGTTACAAATGGCCAATACGGAACGAACCAGAATTGACAGTCGGATACTTTCTACTTTATGAATCCAGCTTAACTCAAATTCATTGTCAAACAAACTGTAAATGCAAACAAAACACTTTTATGTCACCAGATATAGATAAAGTAGTCAGATTTAGAACCCCACCATTTTACAAAGAATATTACTACAGCAGATTACATAAGAAAATCAAGACTAGGGCACAAATTTAAAGTATGAGGACATTATTAGAATCCAGAATTAATGTAGGACATTAGTCAAATGTAATACTCTATTAAGAGATCAATGACTGTACACAGTCAAGTTTAAATTAAGTTATTCTATAAAGAGAAATCGACTGTCACATTACAAAAATGATCTGCCAACAAACAGGCTTTACTTAAAAAACTGAAAATGGAGCCAATGAAGGTGTTGCTGACTTGACAGAAAGTACAAATGGATCCTTCTGAAATCCTGGAGTGTGATACAGATTTATCCAATGACTGAGACATGTTTTTTGGGGCTTTTTTTGTGTTATCCAAATGGAAAAGTCACAACCGCCCAGTCATTCTCCCCACTCAATTGTGCTCTGTGTCTATGACATCCATATTTATACAGTCAATTGTACATATGTCATCAAACTCTAACAAAATTAAGTGAAAGAGATGTCAATCAGTCTGTCACACCCACACAGTCCTGAGAAGAAGCCTAGTCAAGCACAGTCAATGAAAACACCAAGTATTCTTCAGTTTTTACCAGAACTGGTTTCATACTTGGACAGATTACGTCTGTCTAAAACACATGACACTGAAGTCACAGTTTTTTAAAATCATTAATACGTGTTTGCAACCAAAACTTTCTCACTGCAGGAATAACACGTTTCCAACCAAATGTTCATCTCAATTCTTTTACCAGCAGCTGATGTGACCTGCAAACCCCCCCCCCCCCCCCCCCCCCCCCCCAACAAGGTAAAGATTTCTCAGTTATCTTCCCTTGGTTACAGTGGGTGCCTCTGGTCTATCCTGATTCATGAAGCAACATGAATGAACAACCTGGGGGGACATGAGGGGGCCACTCTCATTTCCTGGCTCTCAACCCTTGGTAATTACCTCTGTGCGCCCAAAGGCCCTCTGTGTATTTGAGAGGAAGAGAGAAAGAAATGGCAAGACAGTGAAGTTGTGTACTGCAGGAAGAACTGAACAGTCCTCCTATAACAGAAATACAGTCACACAACAGCTCAGAGGCACAAGTCATGAAATACTCGTTCTGTTTAGCTCTTTTTTAAACCAATTTCTGTGAATGAATTTGATAAATAGCACAGTCTACATAGTGTCAGTGTTTATTTCCTGATGTTTGAAGCTATCAGCTGGTGCTCAGCCCAGTACAATGGAGCTCAGATATATTTTTCATTGCTTAAAGCATCAGTAAAATTACATTTACGAGACTGAATTTTGGGGGGCTTTATTACCACAACCTAAATGCCAGTGAGCTCCATTGTACTAGGATAAGCTACAGCTGATAGCTTCAAACTTAAACAAATCATACTGTCACCCAGAAGAAAAATAAGATTCAGCAAAACTGGGTCTGTCCCAGCAGTGAAGTCATGAGAACAGACACAGGGCTACGACTACAGTCTCTCTGGTCTCCCCTGTGGTACACTCAAATCTGTCAGCACCCTTCTCTAATGCAGTTCTCAGTGGAAGGCAACGGGGATAGGATCCTTCTCCCGAAATTCCCCTGCTCACAAACACATACACCTCACATCCCATCACCCCTCCATCCCTAGCCTACCTAGACTATGCCAGGACGCACGGATCATCTTTTGTTGGCTGGCATTGCTCTGTCCCAGGACGCAGACTCTGCTATAGCCAGGACAATGTCTCCAGTGTCAGGCAGAATGAATGTCTTTGTTGCCGCAGACTCAATACGGGATCTTCCCACAATGAGTTGGTTGGTTTTGATAAGGGAACAGTATCTCTTTTAAGGTGATGCAGAGCTGAGTGCAAAAGTGGAGAGACAGGAGACAGTTATTAAGGAAAGTCCACAGACCATGCCTGGAGATATTTTATTACTGTTTCAAAATAAATGTGGTGTGCAACAAATAAAGTTGTGTATAGTTAGAGAAGTATTTAGGATAATACTTTATTTTTGTTGTTGATGATCTCCTAATAAAGAAACCAACCCCAAATTTTGCATTGCTCAACCTCTGACCCTTCAAATCATGTTTCTACTGTAACTGGCTGTTTTACATAGTAATATTTTACTTTTTTCGACGTCTAAGGTGCCACATGATAGTTAAACACCCCGGCCTGTTGAAATAACTGAAATGAACACAAGGACAGATACTGCAACGAGGCGAGGCAGTGAATCACACAACTGAATGGGGTGGTTACATAAGACAACAAAGCATGTATGTACTCCACTGAATAGATAATTGACAAAGATTAAAATAAAATAAAATGTTATTTAGACTTTGCAATAACTCGCCCAGGTGTTCTTACGTGAAAATACAAAGTGATATTATTTCGTCTGGTACTAGTTGTACTGACCAAAAAGTTAGGTGCGTGCAATGAGTTTTCTCAGCCAAAATGCACGAATGTCAAATTTGACAGCTAATTTGAATTCTTCCAGCTGGTTAGTTTGGTGCCTTATTTTGAGCAACTGGGTTCAATGAGGAGTCAGTTTTATCTCACCTTTCCTTTCTCTGACTTTACACACAAGCGTCGAGCTTTGATTTTAAACAGAGTGGAGAGCGACATCTCTCGGTTTTACTACGTCATCACGCCCATTTTACGCGGTCGTGGGGCAGCTGGGTCTCTTTCTAAACCAATCAGCGAAAGGAATACTGACATGTGACGAAATGAACCAATGAACGCTCACGACGTTTAGAGCAAAAATGTCGCCTCTTGCATTGTGAAGCTGTGGATCCGTTGTAAACAAATATCTTTTTTGCAGTGAAAAACACTGAGAACGTCAGGTAATCTTCAACTTTAGAATAAGAAAACACAGTGTGACTGGATTTAGTTATTTTTCTGTTGTTATTTTATGCATATTTGCACCCGTTTATTCGACTATATCATAATACAGCGAGGAATGACACCGGTAGCTAACGGCTAACGACAGCCAGCATAGTAATTGAAAACGTAAAGCAAGCTAGACTGTTTTTTATCGCATAGAAATGTTCCTAGAAATAGCTTAATACTTTTGTTTTGGATATTTAGTTATTTTATGCTGTTAGTTCACGCGGTAATGTATGTGTGTGTGTGTGTGTGTGTGTGTGTGTGTGTGTGTGTGTGTGTGTGTGTGTGTGTAAAAACTAGGATGAAGGTGGTCAATTTGAAACAAGCCATTCTTCAGGCATGGAAGGAGCGTTGGACTGACTACCAGTGGGCAATTAATATAAAGAAAAACTTTCCAAAGGGAGCAACATGGGACTACCTTAACCTTGCAGGTCAGAAGACACATAGTTCATTTCTCCAGCCATCGTGTCAATAGTGTACTATTACACCAGTTGTGTTATATATACTACATGCTGTTTGTATATATTCCAGAGGCCCTGATGGAGCAGGCGATGATTGGCCCCTCTCCTAACCCCCTTATTTTGTCTTACCTCAAATATGCCATAAGTTCCCAGGTAAGAGAAAAAGCTGTGGTCTGAAAAAAGGTCTAACTGAGCAGTGTGTCCAACTGCAAGTTGTAAACATTATTCTCTCTCTCTCTCTCTTTAGATGGTGTCTTATTCCAGTGTACTCACAGCTCTCAGCAAGGTAAATATGTAATTGATGACAGTTATGAGAATATGCATTTATCATAAAATGTAACTTTTCATGAATGTTTTTTTCCGATAGTTTGATGATTTTTCTCGAGAGCTGTGCGTCAAGTCACTGTTGGAGATGATGGATATGTTCTGCCATCGTCTCAGGTATGTAAAAGTTCTATTCCAGTTTTGGTTTCTATCATCATTTTCATACAAATATTCCAAATCCAAACCTGCACAATATCAGGAAGATTATGATTTGTCCCTATGCACAACACCCTCTAACTTTAATAGTTAATTGTTTGAATAAAGGTTTTTCATAAAACAGAGCTATTCTTTATAATAATGCTATATGTTACTGTTTGGTACGATTAAACTATAAAAGAAATGATAAATGCAAAAAGCACTATTCCCAAAATGAATGACTTCCTTTTACTTTTGATTGGCTCACACCTGCAGCTAATCCAGAAGGCTACTGCTTTTAAGGCCTTGATCAGTGCTAGAAATAGTGATCATATAACACCAAAATCACCCATGTTCCACCAGTTATACTATACTATACTATACAGTTTGTTTTACTACTTGTCTGTAGTCTTTGGTCTGCAAAGAAATGTATTTTGTAAGTTTCTTCTCTTCTAAATGGTGTCTTACTCTCTGTATCTCATCTCTGACTATGAAGCTGTTACGGGAAAGCAGAGGAATGCATTGGGCTGTGCCGGGCTCTGCTTGGGGTGGTGGTGTGGCTGCTGCAGGGCTGTGCCTGGTACTGTGAGAGGCTGAGGGAACTGGGCCTATCACCCAGCACGGAGGCCATTCTGAGAGCCTGCCAGGAGAGGCTACACATTCTGATGTGCAGCACCAAAAACAGAGCCCTTGTCCACATCGCTCGGTTGGAGGATCAAGGTGTGTGTGTGTGTGTGTGTGTGTGTGTGTGTGTGTGTGTGTGTGTGTGTGTGTGTGTGTGTGTGTGTGTCTCTGCGTGTGCGTGCGTGCGTCTGCGTGTGTGTGTGAGAGAGAGATATTGTGCACAATGCATAAATGTTTTCACAGTATATCAGATAATTGATATATTAACACATAAATGATGATAATTCTGCCCTTCCAAAATTATTTATTTCCCCTTTACCATGCTACCACTTGTAAATAGTCAATAAGGAATTTGTAAATCATTGATTTTCCACGATTTAGGCTTTTCCACATGTATTAGCAAGCAGCCATAAGAAAAGGTCTGATCACTTGTAATTAAGTGGCATAGAAAATGGTCAAATATTAGAAATGATCATAATGTCAGTAAATTTGATACTAGAATGCTACCTAAACTTTAAAAAATGCATTTTAGTTAAATGTTATTGTGTATGCTTATCATGAAGATGATGTCCTACAGTGTTTCTGCTGCTATTCATCCACAGGTTCCTGGAGCAATGTGGAGCAAGCAATGCTTAAAGTGACCGATGGCCTCAGCAGCGTGCCTAACCAGACTCTGAGGACTAAATTAGAGGAAAGTGTGTCATTGGTAAAAGGGTAAGGATTCCCTCTTCATTATGAGGCAGAGCTATCATGCCGTTTTGGCCTAACGCTGTTAAACTTAAGCGTGACAGTGCGTTGATTTAATGACCATAACAATCAATCTGCCTTGTGCTAATTTTTCACTCTCTCCTCAGTATTCCCGTGATGCTGTCTGTGCAGAGTGACCCTCCAGTCCACGCCTCCTTCCCATCAGTCCATGCCTTCATAATGCTTGAAGGGACCATGAATTTGACAGGCGAGACGCAACCACTGGTGGAGCAGCTGATGATGATCAAAAGGATGCAGGTGAACCTTTAGCTGCAGAGAAATGTTATGCAAAGCTACCTTGGTGTTAAAATATTTCCTAGTGCTCCTGTTACCTTATCATTAGCACATCAGTGAAAGCACTTTGAACAGTTTTATATTTATTGTGTCATACTTGTGGAGTTTCTCTATTACACTGGCCAGATTGAAGGATATGGGCAGGGTTTCAATATATTTTACTGTTTTTAGCAGCAGTGTTCTCCAAACTTGTGTCCTCCACAGCAAATCCCTGCTCCTCTTTTTGTGTTGGAGATATGGAAGGCCTGCTTCACCGGCCTCATCGAGTCACCAGAGGGCACAGAAGAGCTTAAATGGACTGCCTTCACATTCCTTAAGGTGCAGTTTATTTCTATTACGAGGACCGGCTCCTCTCTGTTTGTGATCTGTCTTCCAGTTATCCTTTGCCTAAGTGTTGACTGTATTTTTTCCTTTAAATTAAATCTGAAAGTCAAAAAAATTGAGTGTTATGAACTGATTTACGTCTGATATATAATTATCATGATCATAATCAAACATGATTACATATTGCCTCTGTGAGCCACAGTATAGGTGCCACTGACAGAATTAAATTAACATTGTTGCCATCTTTGCACATGCTGCCACTGCTCGGCCTACAGAAATGTGTTTCTTTTTTTTTATTTTCCTAGATACCACAAGTTCTACTCCGACTTAAGAAGTATCCTCAGGGTGATAAAGGACAGGTAAAGCTATCCACTCAATAAAGTCACTGATATTTATTTAAAAGCAATTAGTACTGTCAAACTTATCTGTCTAACATATCAATCAACTGTTTGTGTTTTTAAAATGTAATGAACCTTCACTATAACTTTTAACCATTGCAAATATATTTTACAGGACTTCATGGAGGATGTGAATATTGCATTTCAGTACTTACTCAAGCTCACACCACTGCTGGACAAAGCTGACCAAAGATGCAAGTAAGGGTGTTAAAATCTTGCTACAGACGTTTCATTGCCTGTTATTTCATTCCTAGATAATATAGATAATAAAGACAGCTGGATTTCAGGTAAGGCAGCACCTTGATAATTTCACTTTTTGATTTCCTTTCCTTCTTCCCATAGCTGTGACTGTCTCGGCATGTTGCTACAGGAGTGCAACAAGCTTGGCCTGCTGTCTGATTCAAATACTTCCACCCTCACATCAAAACGGTACACATTCTCGTCTCACAGTGAACATATATGTTTGAGAACATGTCAACTTAAGGGTTGTATCAAGAATCAAGTCCAGCAGTAAACCTTGTTTTCCCTAACCCTAACCCTTTTCTAAAATTATGATTAATTCATTTTTATTCACCATATTGACATAATATCCCACATTCCATATCCCCCTCTCCTCCTTGCCTTCTCCCTTTTTCTCTTTCTCCTTCTCTCTCTCCCTCTCCTCCTTCTCTGCCTCTCCCCTCCCCTCTCCTCTACCTCCCCTCCCCCTCCCCTTGCACATTTGATTCAGGACCGAGGACAGGGAGTTCGCCCCAAGGCTAAAGACAGCAGAAAATGCCAACATCCAGCCTAATCCCGGTCTCATCCTGAGAGCTGAACCTACTGTCACCAATATCCTCAAGGTAATGCATTGTAATCTGATATAAATAATATTACAGTGCTGTTGATCAATGATCATTGGTCTGAACAGTACTAAGTAGTGCTCAGAAGGGGTACAGTGTGAAAAGCTGCAGTACTGTCTCTGACAGGTTTTGCCTGGTGTTGTATCTTTTTCTTTATTCTTTATCTCTTATCTTTTACTGAAACTGAGTTTTCACCCATGTAACACTTGATAGGGAGATACTCTTACATCTAGGAAACTGCAGCAGAGCAAGTACTAAAAAAGTACTAGATACTATCCCTGATGGAAACCAAGTCGAGTCGAGTAGCGCTAGAACTGTATAGTGGAAAAGCGCCATTAGAGCTCCATTCCTTCCTGCAACTAGAGCACCATGGCAACGAGATGCAAGGGAATCTTCTGCATGTGGCACACAAACACCTTGCTTGTTTTATTTATTCAAAACCTTTATTTATATTCTAGTATAACATGATGCACTGTGGTGTTTTTGTCTAATAAGCAAATCCTACCTCCTTCTGTACTTCATTAGAAGCTCTGTGAATAATTGTTTGAATGCTGCAAATAGTGAAATATCTCTGAGTTTACCACTTACTTTTCATTTCCTTTTTAACTTAATATTTGTAATTCATTTTTTACTGACGCACAAGAACTCATGTGCATGTAACCTGTGCATGTACAAATAGAAATATAGTATCTTAAATCTTGAATGTTTAAAGTTACATGTCAAGACAAAATCAATAGTAACTGAAGAAGACAAAAGTTTTCTCACAAAACTATATTTTTATATGGGAGGGGAACTGTGGAGGATTCATGTTAAGTTGCACATAATTGATCAAGATTTTATAGACTTTTACACAACTTGCCTTTAAAAAAAAAAAAAACTTTTTACAGCATCCCAATAAAGTTGCCACAGTTTTCAAAGATGGCAGCACTGCAATGACTGCACCTTTTGTATAGAAAAATGAACATGTTTTTCCTACTTGTTCATTAGACAGTAGATGCTGACCACTCTAAGTCTCCTGAGGGCCTTCTCGGGGTTCTTGGTCACATGTTGTCTGGGAAGAGCCTCGATCTGCTCCTGGCAGCAGCGGCTGCCACTGGGAAACTCAAATCCTTTGCCCGGAAGTTCATTAAGTGAGTAAATTGGAGACTAGTGTAAAAAGAGACAAATCACTTTTAGAACACCTAGTTACTGTGCCACCAAAACAAACACATATTTTGAAGGGTGGCAAATTTCAGATGTTGCAATGTGTCCTACTTGGAAATTCCAGTTAGCCTGTGAAGTGTATTTTTAACAGTGTTTTTTCTTTTTTCTAGGCTTAATGAGTTTCCCAAGCACATCAGCGGCGAAGGATGTGAGTGCAAAGACAAGAGTGATGTGTTCCAATGTGGGAATTTCTTTCTTCACTGACATACCCTCTGTTGCATGAGTTACTAACACTGCGGATTTTCCTCCTTTCCCTTCAGCTAAATCTGCATCAGTACGGGCCCTGCTTTTCGACATCTCCTTCCTCATGCTCTGCCACGTGGTGCAGACATATGGCTCTGAGGTCAGTACATGGGGATGCTAGGTTGCACATTAATGGGATCTGTGTCATCTCTCCATTGTAGTCAGTTTAGCCTAATTGAGTGCATACAGTACATGGCAGACTTTTGTCTCCTCTGTCCAGGTGATCCTGTCAGACCCCAGTCCCTCAGGTGAGACGCCCTTCTTTGAAACATGGCTGCAGACGTGTATGCCTGAAGAGGGCAAGACTCTGAACCCAGACCACCCCTGCTTCAGACCTGAGCCTGGCAAAGTAGAGAGCCTGGTGACCCTGCTCAACAACTCCTCAGAGATGAAGCTAGTGTGAGTTGCAGACAAATCTTCTGTCATGGGACTGGTTCTAGTTTCCCAAAATCATCCTTAGTCTACAACGATCTTAACATTTCCGTATGTCATTATGTTTTTAGTCATTTCAGTTTTCACAGCCTTAGAACTTATTTGTTTACATTTACGTAAGTGCAGCGGTTTGACTGTATGCCTGAGATGACTGAACTTCCTTCCCACACACAAACCCACCAAACTATGCTTTAAACGTCATTACCAGTATCTATTTTTGTTTTCAAATGTGGGTGCTTTTGATTTGCTTGATAGTGCTGTTTTAATTCAGTAGGCTGAACACTTGATTAAGACTGCTTTCATTCCTATTTGCAAAGTACATGTTGCTAAGTCAGATTATCTACAACAAACTTGCAAAATATTTATTTGAGCAGCCACTCTCTAAAATGTGGACTTTCTTTTGTCATTTATCTGCTCTCATAGTCAGGTGAAATGGCACGAAATCTGCCTCAGCACTCCAGCGGCTATCTTGGAGGTTCTGAATGCGTGGGAGAATGGTGTGCTATCTGTGGAAGCAGTACAGGTCTGTCCAGTCTTCATACTCTTTTTTTTTTTTTTTCTTTCATATTCCTGTAAATAGACGACATTCTTTTTCTTCTAAACGCCCCTACATATCGAAATATTCTCCTCATTCCGTTTTTGACTCATTCTTCAAGTGAGGATGTCCACATCCTGTGGAAACTGAAGTAGTTATTGCATCAGTGATAACCCGCTGATGATGTCATTTTCCTATTCTATTCAAGTTTTCATATGACACAGTGTGCCAGGATGCTATATTAGTCGGAATCATCAGTCCTTTTACTTTACTCCACCTTCCTCTAACAACATTCTTCCTTCCTCTTTTCTTGCTGTAATCCGTCATCTCTCTTCGAGTGTAGAAGATCACTGACAACATCAAGGGCAAAGTGTGTAGTATGGCGATCTGCGCTGTAGCCTGGCTGGTGGCCCACGTCAGGATGCTAGGGCGGGATGAGAGGGAGAAGCCCCAGACTATGATCCGACAACTTGTGACCCCACTGTACGGGGAGAACACCCTGCAGTTTTACAATGAACGGTACAAATATTTAAGTTACACAGCAACTTGTACTTGCTGGACAGTCAATTACAATACATTATTACATGAATTAACAATTACATCTACACTACCACTTACCCCCCCACACACAAATTTTCCCTTTCACCAGGGTTATAATTATGAGTTCCATCATGGAGCACATGTGTGCCGACGTCTTCCAACAAACAGCTGCGACTCTGCGTCCCCCAGTTGAGGGCCAGGAACCGATCCCCTACCGCAACCTGCTGCCGGCCAAGGAACCCATCCACACAGCCCTTAGCAAGCAGTTCCAGACAGTGCTACGCAAAGGCTGGGTAGACAGCCGAGCCCTGCATCTGTTTGAGAGTCTTCTCAACATGGGAGGGGTCTTCTGGTTCACTAACAATTTGGTGAAGGTAGGTATATCGGTCAGCCGATATTGACCTATCACAGATATATTGGTATCTGTGAATATGTTGTCCGATATGTGCCTTTTTAGTTATATAAGCAGCATTGTATGTATACTTGAACATTTTTCTTATTTCAAGTTTAATAAACTGTAAAATATCACAGCCTCCATTACATATCTTTGTCAAAAGTCGTATCGATAACAGAATTTTTTTGCTCCCTAATATCGGTATCGGCATCAACCCCTTAACCTCATTAACCCCTTGTGTACTACAGTACAGTATAATGGGGACAACAGTGAGACCACTCATCAAAACATTGCTCCATTTTATCATACACTTCACATGGTACCTTTTTTTTTTTTTTTTTTTTTTTTTAAGATGATGAAGGCTCAATCTTGTGGTATCAAAAAAAGCATTCTGTACTATTTCAGGAGCTGCTGAAGGAGACTCGACAGGAGTGGGCCAATCGAGTGGTGGAGTTGCTCTACAGTATCTTCTGCCTGGACACTCAACAGATCACCCTCACCCTGCTGGGTACCATACTGCCCAACCTGCTCACAGACTCAGCCCACTGGCAAAGCCTTGCAGACCCACCTGGCAAAGCACTGGCCAAGTAAGAGAAGCTTCATACTTTAAGGGTTGATGATGACCGTGGGAGTGAGTTTTGTAGTTTGGAGTCAGGCGTTAACTTTGCTCCTCTGATGACTCCCTCAGGCTGTCTGTGTGGTGTGCACTCAGCTCTTATTCCTCTCACCACAAAGGCTTGTTCTCCGCTCATCAACGCAAAAGGCAGCGGGAAGATATTGAGGTAAAGCAGACACACAAGGCGGGGTGCAGTATGTGTCATTAGGGCAGTGTGTTGTATCACTTGTGAAATTTTCAAGATAAGGAACCAACATGTTGAATTGTGTAAATAATATAATTAGATTTTTTTTTAAATAATTGACACTAAAAATAAGTAGGTTGGTAATAAGTATTATTTAAATCATCTCTAAGACAATGTTGTGTAACACATTTGTATTGTTGGCTGCAGGACTACAGTAGCCTCTTTCCCTTGGATGACACTCAACCCTCTAAACTAATGCGTCTGCTCAGCTCCAATGAAGATGAGCCTGTAGCCCTTTCCAGTCCAGGTCAGTCTATAAATGTCCGGGTTTAATACACAGTTGTATTATGAAGTCTGTGACCTTACAGCCATTTGTCTCAGTCTGAGCAGCAGAGGGGTTATATAAAATATCAGACAGTTTTCTTAAGTAAATCAACTTTCTGACATCATGTTACAAGCAAGTTGCTTCTGGTAAGTCCTTCAGGCTAAATTATAGAAGAGCGTGAATGAGCTTGTAAATCAGCCTCTCTCACCTTTAAAAGACAAGTGAGTGGCAGCATCTTGCCCGTCGGCAGGCTCTAACTTGAGCACTGCAGTTTTTACTTGTAACGATTCAACAACAGGAGGGAGACTGACAGCAATAGAGGTTTTGTATGTGGGTTCTGGACAACTACTCTCATCATCCAACCAATCTTACAGATGTAAAGAGCATTGAGGTTATTGGCTTTGGGAATTGTTATTTATTTAGTTGTCTACAATCAAATGGGGGAAAAAAATTCTTCAGCATGACATGGAAAAATGACTGTTTGGTGACACCCAGATGGAAACATGACAAGTCATTTAGAAACTGATCCATCATCAAATTCACTTGAAAATATGGTGATTTCAACAGTTACCATTACTGTGCGTGTAGTGATTAAGTAGATGTTATTTTTAGGAACAAAGGAAGGAGATAACGTCAGGCGGTAAATGGGTTTCACAACCGTAACTCGAATTTCCATTCGTCAAACACCAACACAATATAACCTCAGCTTAGCTGTTGACATTTGTTTTGTGTATGTTTTGTTTTTTTCTTTCCCCAATTGACAAATTAAAATGACATCATGTTTTTTCTCAAAGGAGATCGATCAATGAGCAGCTCCCTCTCTGCCTCCCAGCTTCATACTGTCAACATGAGGGACCCTCTTAACCGAGTCCTGGGTGAGATATTCATCCATCTTCCGTTTAATTCCTGCACAAAGAAATGAATCACACCTCTGGCTTGTGAAACAAAGAACATGTGTCTTACTTTCTATGCCTCCCTTGCTGCCTCCTTAATGAAATACTTAAGGATATAGACAGGAGACAAATTAAAGGATAAACATGAGTTAATTAGTTCAGATGTAACAAATCAGAATCAGAATGTCTTTATTGTCATTGCACAAGTACAATGAAATTTGGGGTAGAAGCTCTCAAATGCAGATTCATACATGGTTTGCTGCGTATGAGAATAATCTGAATTATACACCATGGCCTTCACAGCCACTAGATCTCCATCAAATCGATAATCTGTGGGAGATTTTAGACAGCTGTGTTTGACAGTGGTCATTAACCAAAACCGAAGTCTTTTGAAGAATAGTGTTCATCCCTCCACTAGAGTTCAAGAAACTCAGAAAATCTATGTCAAAGAGCAATGAAGCTGTTCTCTAGCCTTGTGGCTCTCTAAGAAACGTTTTGGTTTTTCCTTTAATTTGTCAATGTTTAGGGTCAAACTGTTAAGAAAGTGCTTTTATTATCAAAGTCAAACTTAAAGAAATATTTGAAACCAGCGTAGACACTTCCAAGCTATCAAACATGAAAATAATATTTAAAATGTATTTGAATGGAAGTGGTCAAGTGGTTCTGAGAGTATTACAGAAACTACTGTTGCATAACTGTTGTGTTATTCAGGGAGTTAGTGCAATTTACAGTACTGAGTTTGGTTTGCCAATTGAAACATTTGAGAACTGCTTAACATCCACCTTTTTCTCATCTCCCCAGCCAACCTTTTCCTCCTCATTTCCTCCATCCTTGGCTCCAAGATGGCAGGACCTCACACCCAGTTCGTACAGAGCTTCATGGAGGAGTGTGTCGATTGCCTGGAGCAAGGAAGTCGTGGAAGCATTCTGCAGTTCATGCCCTTTACAATGGTGAGTAATGTGTAAGGAGTGGAGGCCAGACAGGTTGTGATAAGGAAGCATGGGATGTGGATGTTACATCAGACATTATTGGAAAGGGTTTGGAAATCCTTCCCAAACTCAGTGTTTCAAGATTGATCACTTTAGTGAAGAGGGATAAAACTGTGAGAAAGACTAGAATTCAGTGAGGAGGGTTTTGAGTTATGCTGTGCGCTTGCGTATGCACCAGATTAAGAAAAGAATGTGCTTTTAGTATTTAAGTACATTCACCATGCAAAGAAGGAAGTTGCCCTGAAAACCAGATCAAGGGTCAAAACATCCTGTAAAAAGCAATGACGAGGTGCTTTTTTGTGTGCTTGGCTTATGCAACAATATTGACTGATAAATAAAGATGTCTACTTCTGTGCATCCAGGTCTCTGAGTTGGTGAAGCTGCCTGCTTTGGCCAAACCTAGAGTGGTCCTGGCTATCACTGACCTGACTCTGCCGCTGGGGAGGAGAGTAGCTGCCAAAGCCATCTCTGCTTTGTAAAACTGAGTTTAAATTTCTATCAGTATCAGTACTGGATCATCCATTCTGTTGGCAAATAACATTTTTATGATCATGTCTCTGTAAAGACTGTTTTTTATGTCCTTTTTCACTCTTAAAAAATGTGTAAATAATTTTTAGAATTAAAAAAAAATGAAGATGAATATTGTTTGTTTCCTCCTGCCAGTATTTACACATTTGAATTGAGTTTCAGTTATTGTATGTGGAAGATTATATTATGGTTTCTCTCATTTGGAAGTTACAATAACATGACATCAGATTACTGCAATGATTAACCAGAGTGAGGTGCATTGTCACATGTTGGCAAGACTACCACATGACAATATACGTACAAGGGATTTTGGACCATCCTTTTACGCTTGTGATCGTCAGTCAGTCATCCGCCAATTGCAACACTTCCTCCTTCCAACACTTGAAGGAAAATCTGTCTGGTAGTACCGTAGTATGGCAGAAATGACACACAAGCCTCTTTTTCACTTTTAGTTGCACTTCTCTATTACAGTGGATATTATAGATTCACCAGAATTTTAGGAATCACCAGTTTCAATACAGACGTTATAACATCATGAGTTAGTGCCTGATGTGTCAAGTGTGTATTGTAATTGTCAAACAGGAACAAATTCCTTTCAAGGAACATTTTTTTTATTGAAACTATTACTTTAAGATAAAGTACTTTTACATAGTTCAAATCAACCAAACAAGACAATAAAAATATAAGATATACAAGTTGGAAAACAGTCAGACAGTAAAACTAAAAAAAGACAATAAATAAAATTAAGTTTAATTATAGCTCAAATTAAAAAGGTAGGTCTTAAATTTGCTTTTATATATCAACACTCTCTGTTACCCTCTTGTTCAGTGAACAAAAGCTATTAGTGTTAAAAAAAAATACGAAAATATTTATTTTATTTGTAAAATTATAAAAAACAATGTAGCATGGTTAGTTTTTAATGGGTACACTCCTGTGTGTTTTAACTGGAAACTTTTATATTTAAGCTGTACCCAAAATCTTCCAGGTTAACGTGTAACTATACTATACTAAACAGCATAAATAAATAAATACCACAGTAAAAAAAAGAAAACAACAGCAGTATAATTTCAGTATAATACACACTTTTGCATGGGAGCATAGAGTAGAGTAGAGTATAAAATACACATTGCTTGCTCCACTAGAACAACTACAAGTATAGTTTTTGGCTTGTTTAATATTATAGACATGTATTGCTTCTTTTTAAATAAATAATTTTCCAAAATAAATATTTAATTTGTGAATAAATTATTAAATATAAATCACTTACAAAAATAAAACATCTCAACACATAAATAACATAAAAAAAATAAATATCATAGTAAACAGAACGGCTGTATAACGTACACTTTTACATGAAGGCCAAAATTAGACAAATTTCAGCATCTATCGTCAGCTCTCGGTTTCCTCTTCGTTGCTCTGGTCAATACTCCTGAGATGGCGGACCATGTCTTGCCCAAAGGACTGCAGCTGCACCAGGGTCAGGTGTGCTGCCACCTGAACCTCATATTCCCCTGGGAGACGTAAGGCCACAGGGGTTGGAGTCGGTTGAGCCACAGTCTCTGTTTGGAGCATCTTCAACAGCTGCGAGATGTACAAAAAAAACACAATCATGAAGGTGCTAAAAAAAAAAAGGAAATATTTAACAGAACAGACTGATGTAAAAGTGTTTCTGCTACCTTATTGATCTGCATGTTGAGATCTCTGATATCAGCTGTCAGCTCAGTCACTCTGTCTTTATTCTCCAGCCGAGGAGCGACAGAGTTCAGCAGGTCCCGGTGAAGCTGAAGACCCTCAGACATCCGTTTCAAATTGGTGTCCTACGAGGGAAAGAACACCAACAGATCAGAGGTGTTGTCGAACTTAAGCTTGTGTGCACTTTATGAACTGATTCCCTCTGAATGATGCTTACCAAAGAGAAGCTTTCTGACACAACTCTGAGTACAGGAGGAGACTGGATGCCAATGTTGGATGCCATTATCCCAAGCTTTGCATTTTCTGAGGAATTGAGTTTCAGGGTCTGTGGTGAAGACATAATATAAAGATGTTATGGATAGATTGCAACTTTAAATGCAAGAGGAAATGCGTTGGCTTCATATGATCATTGAATGCTGGGTGTTTCATCCAGAAAATCAAAAAGAATACAAGATTTCAGAAGATTTAAGGCTGGAAATAAAACTACAGACTCATTTTAGCAGTTCATTAGTTTTTACTTTATTACTGCTTTAAACTCAATTAATACTAGAGCTATAACACCTACTACAAGTAATACTGTAACTTCTAATAATCAGTGGAGAGATGTAAAAAAAAAAAAAAAAAAAAAAAATCAATTTTCTACTAACTGATACATTTACTCCACTACTTTTATTTCACAGCTATAGTAAGTAAAGGTATATGATTAGTATGTGATTTGCATTGTTATAAATAGATTAATAGTGTAAAGTGTACATTTAAGTACAACTACCTTGACAACATTAAAATGCTGCTCACGTGCATATGTCTGTATAAAAGTAGATTTAGCTGAACATACTTTTATTTTACATTACATTACATTACACATTTTTACTTGTATGTTTTCATTATGGTACTGCTCTTTTACTTAAGATCTGAGTACTTCTTCCACCACTGTTAATAATTCATCACTTTTTTTCTTTTTCTTTTTCTTTTTTTTTATTGCTCCATTCGTGATAAATGTGCGCATTCCAGACATGAACTCTGAAAAGAGGCTTTTATCAGAGGCACAATACTGTTTCTATGTAGTCTACAGAGGCCCTTATAAGGTCTCACACTCTCCACAGCCAGCACCCTCGAGGCTCTGTCTAAATCAATTATAAATACAAGCTTAGGTAAGGATGTCTATATACTGTATCTCACCTCTGTATGAATGCAGGATTTGTGCGTCTCGGGGATGGAGAGCAGGATCTTCTCTGTTAAACTGCGGCTTCTCTGCACAATTTCCTGAAATTTCGGATCCGCAACAAGTGCGCTCTGTCCGCCTTGGAGCTCCGGAAGAGGAGCGCTGTGGACGAGGTCACTCATGTAGTAGGGGAAAGCGAAAACTGCAAGAGGAGACAAATCAGAAAGAGTAAGCACCGAGGCAGCATCAACACAATCTCTCTCCCTTACAGCTGCCTGCATCCAACACAGTGCTGCGGATTGTATTTAATGCGCGAATGGGCGAGGAAGACACCAGCAGAACAAAGCAACGCTATGTCATCTGCTGCTCCTCTGTCTGTGCTGCAGCACTGCGTATGCTCCCCTCCTTCTCCTCTGAGGCTAAAATAGCTGAATGAGTTGACAATATTCTCTGTAATATGAAGCCTTAGCCAAAAGTAACTGCAGGAGTTAAATATAAATAAATCTGAGTAGATGTAGGCTATAATAAAAAATAAAAAAATAGCTCCAAATTCTATAAATGGCACGAAAGTTATAATAAATACTATCTGCTTCATAAAAATCTGGTTATTTAGTTTCAAGTTTGTAATAATACTAACTTTAAATGCTGATGAGATAATAATGAAACTGATCCTGAGCAGCATAGAGAGTGTCTGTTGTGCCAGAAGTTCAGCCAAGATGAAAAACTGAAGTTGCCTCACTACTCACCAATCAGGATGTACATGGCCTGTGTGTAATTGGCCTCAAATGAACACTATCCATGATTGATTGACTACACTAACGTTTATATATATGGTGCACATTTCCTGGGTTTCCCCAAAATGAGGACATCAAGAAAGATGTCTCATAATGAGTGGTTCCTGAGTATTTCTAATAATTGCACATTTATATTCAGAGTCTGGTACAGTTTAATACCCTCCTAACTGACTTGAATTTTAAATTGTTGAAATTATAATGATACAATGTATTAAGCCCAAACAACATAGTTATATAATTTAACAATTTGGGTTACAAAATAATAATCAACATTTAAAAAAAAAACAAAAAACAATAAACATCTTTCCAACAAAAACCACCACAAATAAGTCAATTTCTCTCTTCCTGTTTGTCGGTTTCTCTGCCAGTTACTATATAAATAAAAGCCCAAAAATAAATCTTTAAAAAATAAAATAAAATAGTGAAACAAAGAAGTTATTGCAATTAATAACAATATAAAAGTGACATAGGTTACAGAGATATAATATTTAAGTGCAAACACTGGAAAATTAAATGGTGAAAGTACAATTTATATGACGCTATATCGATTTTTTATATTACAACATTTCCAGTCTAAATCTCCCATGTAACACAACTCAAGACTTTCCAGGAAAAACAGTAGTTTGAGTATGAATTTGTCCAGTTGCTTAAATCTCAAATTTCACACATAGAGAGCTAGAAAGAGGAATTTGAAATTGAAAGTGTCTTGTTTCGTTTTTTGCTTTGTTTTACACAGAAAAACTGCAACAGCACCTAAATCAAAAACAGCCACTGTCATTGTATGACTCATTTTGTAACAATCCAGTATCCGGCTGCTGTTAGTTTTCAGAAAAGGAAAAGAGCAAAGAAAAAAGTCTGTAAAGAGAAAACAGGGTATATTTACTCAGTTTTGTAAAATTAATCAAACCCCTAAGTCTGAAATCTGTCATGTGAGAGGCTTTATATCAGTTAAGGTTTGATCTTACCTGAAGGGTCTTCGGGACAGTGACACTTTATTATTAGATCAAACATTTTAGGCAGTGAAAAGACTTGAGTGCCATCTGGTGGACTTGTATGTTTTTTGCATTTGTCTCCACTTCTGAAGTTAATATTCTGCAAAAAGTGGGAAGCTTGTATCTCAGTCACAAACCTCTCAAACTTGACAGTGCAATAAAAAAACAATAATACTATGAACTACTTAAAACTATGATATAACCCTAATCCATACAAAAAAATTCTCAGTCCAGCTCCTCTTATGATTTTACCACTTCAGTTTATCCACTAAATTCCATGTTGCAAAAAAAAACACATGTGCTGAGAGTTGTGTAATCACCTCATAAATCAGCCCTGTGCCTCCATTGTAGCAGATCGCTTTGCTTCATGCTCTGACACGGGGCCCCTTGATCAGCCAGTGTAGCTATGTTACATCTGGCCATGCTTGATAGGCTGTGAAGTGAAGCCGTCAAATCTGATCCCTGAAATCCACACTGGTCTGATCTCCAATCAATCCTGCACATGAAAGGACGGCATTATTCACTGCTGAGGCTTCGCTCTGTGGCCCCGTCAGTGACCCAGTTGGAAACATTATTTGGTTGTAACAGAGGAACAATGTGGTATAGCTCACATTTGGCCGTGCAGGGCAAGATTGCACAATAAAGTCCTGCCTTTTTAACCCTTAAACATATGCATACTAATGCTTTATTTGATCCGTAAGTGTCACCTTTCTATCTGATTTATCTGTTATAGCTTTTCACTGCAGATGCCATTACAATAAATGGAAATAGTATGATGTGCTGGTAATCTGTGAAAGCTTTGAGGCATTGACAGGAATTTAAAATAAGGTTCTTTAGAGATGAACAATGCTTGGCTCTTCAACAGGCCTTTAAAAGATGGACCCAAGAATCAATCTGGCAGGATTCAAAAGGTGAAGAGGGGGATTTAAAACGGCAGGCAACCACTAAGTAAACAGAGAGGGGTTTTAAATTCAGTCCTCACTTCTTAAATCAATAATTTTTGTGCACATCAGGAAGCCATTAAAGGGTCCAGAGAAGCCAAAAATGACCATGAAATGACTAATGTCATACTACTAATGAAGTAATTTAACATACAAAGAGAACAGGTTTTAGGTGAAATTGCTCCTGATAATGATCATTTTGATGAAAGATGTGAATATTAAATACTTCCTTCCGTAAATGCCAGCCTTCTGGTGCTGACAAATGTGTTCTTATATGACTAACACCATTTCCTATTGACTCATTTCTGAGAAAAGGGGGAAAGTTTGTGATAATGCACTGATATTCTTACGTTGAAGCTGATATCACTAATCCACCAGGAAACCAGCCAGTTTATATATCTTTTCAAAGTTTTTTCAAAGACAAATGATCTGTAATCAAGATGATGTGATTCCACAGTTGGTGAGAGGAATGCTGAGCTGTGCAGAGTTAAGAATTGCAAAATCTGTTTTACATAGATTGCTAGCCAAGTACAAGAAGTGCCAGTACAAGAAGTTCAAGCTCAACTGGGAGGATGTGTTGAAACTGTAGTGAAACTGTAGTGAAACTGTAGTGAAACTGTAGTGAAACTGTAGTGAAACAAATTGGATTCAGTGGAAGAAGCCAGGAGCGGATATTTGTCAGGAATCAATTTCACAGCAAACATGACCATAACTTGGCATTCCATCAAAATTTCTGAGTCAAACCCAAATCTTATGATGGCAATACCTACTATATCTTAAAATATTTATGTAAGAGCACACTAGTCTTCCATGTTCCCTGTTTGCCTTTATACAGCAGATATAACAAAAGTGTTTTTTCTAGTCAATGGACTTCCCTGTATAATAGAAAATATAGTGAAAAACATAAATAATACGCAGTTTACCAGCCACATGATAAATGTATCAACAGAGAACATTTTACATATCTAATACTTTGCCAGTTATACTTAGAAATCATTAAACCTGACATTACTTACATTTAAACTGTTGATATAATATTAGCTATGCATAGTATATAGATTACACCCATCACACTCACATGTGTCTGTGTTACAATTTTAATATTTATTTATATAGTTGTTAATGTAACGGTTTTGACAGTATATGGGACATATGTACGCATATGATGATTTGTGCCTTGATGTTGCTCAGTCTTAAAACTGAATATACTGCTACAAAGATCAGCACTCTGATGCCTTTATGATAAAACATGTTTTCTGCATCCACTTTGTGTTTTTGGTTCTGTATAGTTCAAGTAAGTACTGTGTGTTTTTACTGATGCACATAAGTACATCTAGGGTTGACTGTCTTACAGGTATGTAAGCATATTTCACCAAAAAATGCTCATTTTGATTTGAAAACATGAAGATAAAGGGATTTCCCCCCTCACACTTCCATGGATTCCACAACAGAGGGAGCTGTGTTACTCAAAATGAGCAGTCTATTCTCCCCACACAGCTGTAATCATCTATCTTTCATCTCCAGATGACCACCCTGTAGGAAACCTGAAAACGAGACCATCTCAGAGTATTGAGACTGACCCAAAGGGTGGTGTCCTTGTCACTCTCCTTAGATGCAGTACCTTAGGTGCCACTTACCTTTTTTTTTGCTACAAGAGAAAATCAGCAGGTGCCCACACAAGCCCTCACTGGAAACATTTTCACCTGCAACCCAACCCCAAACTGGGCTGCGCTCTGTGGGATTGGATGCGTCACCCTATCCCCCACTTTGTGTCCCATTACCCAGCAGTTGTAATGCTCACACCAGTGTAACGTGTCTAAGGTAGCAGGCGGGGCAAGCTGAGCTGGCCTGAAATTTAAATTAACCTCAGTGACATTTATATGTGCTAGAGAACAGAGGTGTTACATTACCAGTACCCTCACTCTATGCATGGACACACTCAACCCTGTCGTACATAGAGGTTAACAAAAGAATGCACACACTCGCATACATTAGTTGAAAGAAATACAGAGACCCACATGTCCATTACTTTTATGTTTATCTCCTCCTATGAGCCTCCCTTAACAGTGGCTGGTCTAAATGCGTTAGTCTGTTATCACAGGAGAGAGGGAAGGAGGGAGCTGTGTGTGTGGCAGGAAATGTCAAAGAGAGAGGCTTACCATCTATTTTTCAGTACTGTTGAACCTCCTGTTCGTCACAGGAGGCTGTACCTAGGCGTCCTTAAGATTAACTCTGTCAAGATCAATATCATTGTTTTCTGTAAAACAAACTCAGCCTATTTATAGAAACAGAGCATGGAAACTGTTAACCAGATAGCAAAAAAAGTAACAGAAAAAGTACATGTCTTCTTAAAGAAGTACTTTGATATAAATGAGGAAATGTATTTGCTTTCTTACCGAGAGTTAGGAGACAAGATTAATACCACTATCAGAGAGAGTGGTATTGATCTTATCATCTAACTCTTGGCAAGAAAGTGAATAAGCACATTTACCAAAATGTCTTTTAAAAGACTGGGGCGTTTCTTTTGGGAAACAGGCAGACTGAGGTTGAGGTGAAACTGTCTTTGTGCTGTCATTGTGAGTCCTCTGGACCCTTACGGCACCCAAAGGGTATTTGGACAGCCCTTCACCCAAGCAGCCAGGCAGCAGAGAAGGGGGCAGCTGATCCCCCATGGCATCCTCTCTTAATTTCTCCTCGAGAACTGGGTCACACAAGATGATGGGTGCATTCCCATACTTTATGCTCAAGTGTTTTTTTTATGGCCATCATTAATGATTTATTGTCTTGCTCTGCTCTGGAGGCATGTGTGTCTGACATAGGGATACCCTTGTTGACAAATAATCATAAACATCAAATTTCATTATTCAGTGCTGCACTGGGTTATTCTTACCTTGCTCTGTGAAAAAGGCAACAGCTCATCTTTAGAGTGCAAAGTCTCCTCTCAAACAAGTTTCCTTTTTGGGGTCTCAGTTAGTACTGTTGATTTAATCAGAAGAGATACAAATGCATCATCCTCTTTGCCACAGTCTAGTGAAATAGGAGAGCCACATCCCTGACAGCTCTTTTAAATGGACCAGCAGGTCATGGCCCCATAAATGTTATTTGGAAAACCCATGGGAGTGACCGCATCAGACAATATGGCTCCCAAGGGCACCCTGGGTGCTTATTAAAGACTTGAGAGAGAATGAAAAACAGCACAGGGGGAAAGGCTCTGTCTAGATAACCAGGTGTGATCATGAAGGTTTCCCGTGTTGCCTTAATTACTCTGAGTGTAGAAGGGAGAGTAATGAGTGTTTGCTGAAGGGCTTTTCCTACCAGAATATGAAGAACTCATCCCTGTTTCCTTGTCTCTTTTCATTTCATGACAGCTGAACTGTGGTACCCTTTAATTATCTGCTTCTCAAATCAACCTTTTCTGACAATGAGATGATATTGCTTACAAGGTTATTGTCTTGTGACTAAGAACTAGCATTTCAAAATTGGCATATTATGTTGAGAAGTAATTCCAGAGGTGTAGTGTGTTTCTGATATCAAATAGGCATTGACTGTCACACCTTTTCCAGTTTGCTCCTATTTGGTGGCGAACAATCAAATTGTCCTTCACCACTGGTTGACAATTGAGTTTTCGGCTCGTTCCCTCTTCACCAAGCCTACATCCTCCCATGTTCTTTCATTTACTAAGTCGACTACAATTTTCAATTGCCTGACATGGAGAGACACACCAGGAAACTGGTAAATTAAAAGAAAATTATAAGTCTCTTCATGGACAATGTGGAGTACTGAGATGTGTTGTACAGATTATTCAGGAGTCCCATTTTTTCATACCTTGGTGAGAAAAATCAGCTGTATACAGCAGAAACCCTCCACAGTCAAACAGTCCTAATATCCAAAAGCCAGCTTGGAGGTCTGCGGTTCTCATCAGTATGGAACTGAGGTACAGAAGCTATTAAACACATCACAGAATAACTGATGAGTCCTTCATCACACAGCGATCTGATACATCCGCAGTGAGCTAAGCATGCATCTGCTTAAGAGTGATTCAAATTTGAAACACTGTACGTCTTTTCATTTCTGGTGTGATAGTTGACTTGCTTTGGTGGAAGGCATTGATTCTAATATAATATCTCAACAAGCAAAAAGAGAAATCCACAAACAGCTATGTTATTGTAAAACATAATTTTACTGATAATACACTGATGAATACCGTAAAGAGGATTGTAAGTGAAAAGGGTTGTACATGAATTGAAGTAATAAGAGTTCCTAACATTAGAGTTACGTATTCCGCTGTTCATATTGCTCTTTGATGTTGCCTCCTGAATAATATGTGTCAGAGAGGTGCATCAAGGGGCATGCACCACTGGGTAAATTCCATTAATATTCCATATTTGGAGTTAACCAAAAACATGCCAGTGCTTTCACTCCCTTAGCGCACAGACTAGACCATCAACTCAGCCAGCAAAAACTCCTAATGGTCCAGCTTATAGATGAATAATTAATCTGGGCTAGGTTGTATTGGCCTGTTTTTCTTGTGTAGGTACATGTCTTGTAGCCCACCTTGGCTCCATTACAACAGCTGGGCAGAACTGACTACAACTTATGAATGTAGTTGCAAGTTGTAACTCCATCTGCTTTGGGGTGGTTACCACTTCAGGTCCCAGGTGTAGTTCCCTCAGCCCTATACCACAGTACTAATGGTAGAAGACTCTTCTGACTTGCCCTGTCTGCTGGGCAACGACTTGAGATACTCCAGGTGTCTGCGGGCATCCTCCTGATTAGCTCTGACATAATAGACCAGGTAGGAGATGACCATGGTGAACCAGCCAAACATGACGACCAGCATGGCCACATCTGTAGTCCTCTTCATCACCACACATAGATCTACATCTGGCACCAACAGGAAGGCAAGACCTTGAACACGTATTTCCTCTGGATCTGAAGTCTGGCACACAATGCCCGTCAAAGACGCAGGCTCCAGGTCCACGCGAGGCATGGCCATCTGCAAGTTGCAGTCACAATGCCAAGGATTGTTTGTTAAGTTGGCACGAGCCCGCAGGCCCTCAAAGGACTCAGGGTTAAAATTGTCTAACTTGTTAGAAGAAAGATCTAGGAACTGTAGTGAGGAGCCCAGGCCTCTGAATGCCCCTGGTTCCAGCTCACTTAATTCATTGTGTGATAGATCCAGTTCAACCAGGTGGGGCAAACCTAAAAAAGCATTAGCTGGGACTGTAGTGAACTGGTTGAAGTCCAGGTAGACACGTCGCGTGTCATTGGGGATGTCCTTGGGGATCTCTGTGAGCTGCAGATTACTACAGCGCACTGTCTTGTCGCCACTCTCGCTCCCAGAGCAATAGCAGTTCTTGGAGCAACTGGTGGCAGCATGGTGGAAGCAAAAGGTCATTAGCACCAGGCTGTGCAGCAGCAAACACATGACCACTGAGTGGCGCAATAGCCAGTCTGCCAACAGGGACATTGTGGGATATGGGCATGCTCCAAGGAGGACCACCTGGATGAAGGGCCTGAAGTACACGTCAATCTCCCCAGTAGCTGTTGAGCCTGTGACAGAAAAAACAACAACATATTAGGAGTGGTGGGAACACAGCCATTTGGAGAGAAAAAAAGTAAAAAGATAAGTGAAAAATACTTCCTCTACATAAAACATGATTCTTTAAACGCCACCATGTTATTTAACACACAAATGGGGGGTATAGTAGCTTGTCTAATTGTAGTGAGGAGGCAGCAGGAATGCTACATGCTCATTTCAGCATGCTGGTGGCCAGAAACAACTGCACTTCTGCTGTATTTCTAGGAAAGTCTAAGGATCAAACATTCCCTTCATACCACCACAATAAACAAGCTAAGAAAATCCTTTGGTGTCACTTCGTCTCTTTTATAATTGACATCCCTGCAGTGCAGGGCTATTTCAGTACACAGAGACTGGCATTAACATAGTGATGTGACACCAAGAGGCACAAATGTTCTGAACAAAGCCTATTGGGCTTTAAAAACCAACTGGATTTGATATAGTTTTATGTAATGTTTCCAGTTCTTTCTTAAACTATATCTACCATTCAAATTCTAGAAAGTGACCATTGTAACTTTCCTAGATTGGTGTCTGTCAGGCTATGTTGTCGCTAGTCCATAAGGTCAATTAGTCAGCAGTGCAAGTAACACAGGTAGCCAAGGTAAAATTACACTTTATATTTTGTATGTAAGCCTTTGGAAAAAGCAGGTCTACCCACCTTAACACACTTCATTAATAGCTGATCAGGGCTACCTCCTATCCTGTTACTAATCCTCTTAAGGAAAAACTTCTTAAGTCAGTGTAGCATCAGTGTTGGCCACCCAATCCTTTTGTTGGGGTAAATGCTAATGCTACAAACAGTGCCAAGGCCAACAAAACAGACAATGTGATGGCCTGTCTTCTTAGAGACAAAAAGGAACCACAGAGTTCAACCAGACTTCTTAATTTCTTCAAAATGGATGGAGACAGAGCAAGATCCACTTACCAAGATTAAAAAATGAAATCGATCTCTAAGTACCTCTAAGTATCACATGACGTTGGGGGGTAGAGGACAGCGTGTAGTGGCAACGGTGGTGGTAGTATATGTCTGAGAGGGGGTACAGATTATTTGTCTACAAGACACAGCAAATAACACTCATTGTGTTACGCCCGGTTTAAGAGATGCCTGCCAGACAAACACCAATAATGAGCCATTGGGCGAGATGGAGGCTGATGCGCCAGAGCAAAGTACAGATGAAGCCTGTGCTATTAGTGTCTGACTGCTGTAGTTTGCCTCCCTCAGACATGATATGTTTATCCATACATCTTCATCGAGACAAGGCAAAGCAACTTCCAAAGGGTTTCCCCCTGCACTTAGTGTCACCAGGGTACATGAGCAAGTAAAATAACATGATCGTTGCAGCTTAACAGCCAAGGATATAAAGAGACTCGCCTAAACTGAACGGTAACGTTACGCTTACTGCAAAGGCTGTACTTTTCCTGTCACACAGCATGCAAGCCTGGTATTTTGCTGGGAGATAATGGGGAAGCAGGAGCAGAAGGTTTTTTGAACAGAGGAGGAGGAGAAGAAAGCATGTGGGCTAGGAGGAAATTGGACACACGAGTGCAGAGTTGTGAGAGAAGGACTGATATCAAGAGGATTTAAGGAGAGGGGTAACATTACAATGACAACACTGAGAACATTGTGTGACACTAATAAGATGTTGAGGAAAGGAGCAAATGTTAGTAATTCACAGGAACAGATGATGAAGACAACTGGCAAATTAACAGACATGTGTCGCCTTTGGATGAGATAAACACACAGGAAAGGGGGTAAACCTAATGAGTCACAGGGTGGAGCATCAGTATAATTCCAAGTCAGAGTTTCATAAACTATACTTCAATTAAAAACATGCTATCACTGGGGGGGGGGGGGTGTACTTTAATTTTACTAATGGCCTATCCCCTTACAACAAACACAGCCCTTCTTACCTCCTTATACCGTAAATACAATAAATCAATGGACCTCTAAATCAGGTGAGGGCATCGTCAGTGTCTGTAAAGTCATTGCTTACTTCTGTGATAAATAACTGTCCTGCCTTTAATTTACACAATAAATACAGCACTCTTGCAGCCAAAGGTCAGTGTCTTGCTTCATAAATTTGCTGCTGTCAGTGCTGCACTGATAAGTCATTGGCATCTTTGGATGGTAAGCAGTAATTTGCACTCAAACCTAAACACCAGAGGCATTAAAAGGCAACATAAATGAATATGTTTTGTGACATGATATTTTTCATGTATAAATCTGACCTATTTATGGCAAAATTACATCACAGCCATACACCGACATATTTAACTTAAAATACAGGTTATCAATGCAACTATAATCAGATTGCAGGGCTCTTAGCTCCATCCACTCCTGACCACCTCACTCAGTGTCCATTTTCATTACTGGGGATGCTCTCTTTGTTCACTTTGAGCACAAAACGGTGCCTGGCAGATTTCCATTGTACCTGAAGACTCCATTTTGCCCCCATAAAACAATCTGGTTGAGTTTACCTATAGAGCAATATGCAATCACCCTGTTTCACCAGGGCAGTTAATGGTGTAATGGCATTTAATGCATGTTGGAAATTATTTAAGGTTTGATGTCATAGTGAAAATATCTCAAGATTAACTTAACTTCAATCTTCTCCAGATAACTTCAATCCATACTGAGCCATTACTTTCAAACTTTAATTTATATTTATCACAAGCTGAGGGCATTTAATATGAAAAAAAGGCCAAACAAGCATAAATTCTTGCTCATAAGCAATAACCGGGAACTGAGAGGCTACCATTGATAAGTTTGTCTTTCATCCTGTTAGGTCAGTAATAGCCTAAACAGACTCACCATCCAATTAATGTTTTCTGCACCAGTCACATTTAGAAACCCGTACCAACATGCTCTCTTTTATGTATCTAAACTGTGTAGGAGCAGGCAATATCACAAGGAATAACATGCGTTTTGATCATAGACTGTATAAAAGATCAGTAACATACACGCATACTCACGTCTTTGCCGCTTCTCCTCTCCTTCTCATGATGTGTTTCTCAGAAAGTGTCCTCCTAAAAATCGTCCAGAGCGCTCCCCAAAAGTCGGTTCGGTTAATATTTTGGTTTGGCTTCCATCAGGTCTGTTAGTAGCTCATTAAACTTGTGCTGAGAGCCGCTCTGGCAGCCGCGACGCGCCACTGGAAATGCGTGTACAGTTCAGGGCTCGCTCAGTGCAGCCGTTCAGTTTCCACGCAACCAGAAAACTAGGCAACATTGTCGGAGCCGGCGCAAATTGCCAGACGGGAAGCCTGTCATTGATGGCGGTATATCATGTGTACGACCAAAAAATAATAATATTATGCAATGTTTAAAATGGCAGACACATGGCGCGCAATGCGTTTACGCACAGAACTCGCCTTAGTGGCTGGATATAATTTACGTTACCGGAAGGATTTGAATCTTGGAAATGCATTCATGCAAATTTGTGATGGCATGATTAGATTGATTTCAATGCATCTGTTGATTACTCTTAAGTGAAACGGCTTTAACGTACATGCATCAGGTGCCAACTTAGTACCCCCACCCCCACATCTCTCACACGCACACGCAGAAGTGATCTCATACACTGTGCAAAGCGCACATGGAATGACTGAGTTGGGAGCCCACACTAATCATATTTGATTTAAAGCTTCTTGTTTCAAACATACAGCCTGGCTACCAGGGCTGTGGATCTTTGGCCGTCTCCAGGCCCTTTTCCTGTCTGCTGCCAACCGATAAGGAAGCCCAGTTAAATGCACTATAAAAACAGACGTGTATGGGCACTGACCTAGGAGAGTCTGCCAAGCAGCCAGTCATATGGTATTAATGGAATTAAAATCAATAAAGTAGGTTGCTCCACCCAAATTCCCTCCCTGGTGCTCTGGGGTGGCAGACTATGTGTGATCAACTGCAGCTACATGTGTATATTGTGACCAATTAGAGTCAGATCATACTGATCCTTAATAACATATCTGTTTCACATCCCTGAATAAATGCTCTTATTCTTTCAACTGTGTATATCTATCTATGAAGACTTAACCTAGTTTGCCATAAAATTTTGCTTAACGGAAAAAAATCTTTACAACAGTTCAGTTATAAAAACTAATTACAAAACCAGTTCTTTCAATACTAAACTGTCCTTGTGTGTAACATAGGAAAATCTGCATCACTTCTCTGGTTGTCACTTTCCTCATCTCATTGTAAACTTAATAGTGGAACATCTAGAACAACTGGCAGGAGATGCAGCTCCACAATGCAAAAGTCAGTTGTATTGGGCTACTATAATGTTTAACCCTCTAAATAACTTTACTAGTTACTAGTTACATTGGTTGGACTGTTTACAGACTGTTGACGGTTGTATTTCCTTGGTCTCATTGGACAGGGTTGATTGATTGATAAATAAAACCACCACAGTGGTGTATCTCAGTCCCCGCGAGTAACACATACTGTACAACATTGTGTTCATTGTTGCAGCTCTGCATTCACTGCTTTGACAACCCTGCGGTCATGAGACTGTTCTCGTCAATTACAGGAAGATCAGATAGGTGAGAGAGCATATGACAGTGAAACAGCAGAAAATAGGATTACTTTCCTCATTGACAGAGGAGAGTGCACTGGCAATCAGTCTTCGCCAGCTTTATCGGATTACTTCAAATGTTCTGCTGCAGTTGGCAGCTTGTATGCATTATCAACCAAGCATTAGTCCTGATAGACTGTACTTTCAAGTGGATCAAAGTTATCCCCCCCTACCCCCCACCCCCACCCCTACCGTACTTTTTTCCTCTCCAGTCTGTCAAGAAAGTCGTAGCTGGCTCAGACTCTCATCTTTTTTACTCTAATACCAGTGCAGGTGGCATACCTGCAAGCGAACAGTTATCCATGGAGTCAAAGTGCTGAGTGTGAAGCTGGGCTGAGAAAATGCTTGTGCTAAAACTTCTACAATGTCACCTCACCAAGGTGAGAATGTATTGCCATTAGGCTTTTCTGTATGCTCCGAGTTGCAGTGGAACAATAGGATTCATATTAATGAGTTATCTCTCTTTCACCCTCATTGTCTATCTCACTTTGTCTTGCCTGCTCACACATATATACCTAAGTTCATAGAAACACACGTACTCTGTCTCTTTAGTCTGGCTCCCAGCTTACTCCTCGTCCCTGATCAAAGATCAAAGTCCTGGCTTGTCTTTGTGAATACAACATTACCCTTCTTTATTTATTTATTTCCCTGCATGTCTTGAACCCTTTAATCAAAACATGTAAGAAAGGTGTATTGTAAGGATTTCCCTGCCACTGCCAGTAACAGGGGGGTCACCTCACCTCATCTTCCCTGTGAGGAGCCGAGTCTTTGAAGTATGATATCAACTGACATTAAGGGAACAATGGACAGGGAATATGAAAGTGCTGTAGAAATTAATTGAACCTTGTTGAATTCTCCTCTGACAGAAATATGGCTAAGTGAGACTTGTCAAAAGCTTCAAACCACAAGCTTTGGAGCCTTGAATCTTTAAGTAAAAGCAGATTATGAATGATATCATGCTCCTCTGGTATGTTACAAGTGGCTGATGTTGTTTGTAGCTCAAAAAAAACAAAACATAATTTTTCAAGAGAATGGTTTAGGGTACTAAACCACTAAATACAAGCTACAACTGAGGCTGAGAATGTATTTTGTTTTACAATATTGTGGTCATAAAGCAAAATATTGGAGCAATAATAATTATGACCTGATGACAAAGCTACAAGAAAAGTCAGACCACCAAATGTATTACATTTATCCTGAGGGGATCACAAACATCTGGCTAAAATGATGCAGCAATCCATTCAGAGGTCTTGGAGAAATTTCACTCATAACCACAAATGTCAACCTCATGGTGGCGTTACAGGAAAAATGAGGTAATCGGTAAAGTCAGTAGGTTTCATTTTCTGGTGATCATGAAACTCTGTAGAAATGTTCATGTCAATCCATCTAATAGTTCAGATATTTCACTCTGGAAACAACATGGTGAAACAAATGGTGTCTGAACGTAATTGATACAGGCACAGTCATGATTTATGCTTACATTGACTCTGATCTCAATCAGTCAAGTCAGGTCAAGGTATTCTATTTTTCACTCTGCCTGAAAGTCAATATGCTTGCTTCCTTGAATCCATATTAATTGTGACCTTGCTGAAGAAAACCTGTTATAAAAAAGGAAAACTTTACTTACTTTGTATACTGTGAAAATAAGGCATTTCATCTACTGCAAATGTATAACAGTCATGGCTGTGAAACACCCCGTGGTCACATTTCTCACAGTAAGTGAGAACAATCATTAGAGTGGCGTCACTGAATTTAAAGCATGGTATCTTAAATGTTAAGTTTTTACAGTTGCCTTCGGTTGCCTACCAAAACAGGATAGAGGTGGTTAAAGCTGTTTTCCACTGCCCTTTAAAAGTAATTAATAACTCTCACTCCTTCATTGTGTCTCTCAGACTTATTCACAATGACAGCCAGGGAGGGGTGTTCACCTTAAAGGTCATGTTATGGACCTCTAAGGACACTGCTGGAAATGTGATGGTCAAAACACAAACCCATAAAGAAAACAGAGTGAATATCCTTCATTGCTGTGTGTTAGAGGTTTATTGTATGTGTTATTTTCTTCCCTTAACACTGTTGGAAGTCCTGCAAAGGTTATGTTAAGACAATAAATAATTCATGAGTTACATTTAAGAAGTCGCAGGTGCTTTTTGTGGGTCATCTACATTGCTCTTCTCATATTTGTCCTGTTCTGCACAAATTCTGCATAGCTTGAGTTTTCAAGGTTTGTTTTTCTACTTTTAATCATTTCATCTGTCAAACACCTAAAAATTAAGAGAGCCAATTACTCACGGTGGACATGTAGCCGTAGTTTAATATTAAAAATGTCTCTTTTTCATCATCGTGTCATTGTAATTGAGTGTTTTGATATCAGTGCACACATTGGGCTCCACATGATCTACTTCCTGTCGATCATCTAACACCCACAGGAAGAAATGGGATTAGTCTTTGCCAAGAAATAATTACTCACAAACATTGAGCTGAACTCAAGCAAATTCATTTAAACTTACGATGGAGCAAAAAGTCTCAATCCTACCTTTGAGGAAGAACTGAGGCGTTATTTGACTCATGTGAGTACCTAACCATTGGCCTAAAAATGGGCTTGCAGTTAGGAGACACTTTGAATAGCTTTACATAAGTTGCATTAAGCTATATCAACAGATCTATGGCACATCAAGTTTCCTTTTCCCCCACTTACCCAACAGTCTAGCTGCATCAGGCCTCAGAAAACACAGGGTCATCAATAAATAAACAGGAAAGCAGGTGGTACTTAGACCGCGGGTGTCGATCTACATTGCTAACATCTCTCAGCATTTCAGATGGAGAACTATTTTTGGATGCAAAGTACATAGTATTCTCTCTTTGAAACTGCCCACTAGTATTAGACAAGAAGAAATCTGCGTGAGTGTGTTATAGGATTAGAATAGTAATGTCAGACTTGAAAATGACAAAAATGTGTCCTCTTAAATTGCCTAAAAGAATGTATAATGTAAATAGATAGATTTGACTATAAAAGAAAAGCAAGGTATTGTGAGAAATCAAATTATCCGCACTCTTGCTGAGAGTTACATGAAAAGATCAATACCACTCTCAAATATGAAGTTAAAAGCAGCAGGAGATTGTTAGCTAAGGTAACACAGACTAGAAACTGATAGGAACTGCCTGGCTCAGTCTGAAGTTACCAGGTCCTCTACAAACACATTGATCAGCACAATACATCTCATTTGTTTAATCAGTACAAAACCAAAGTGTAGCTGGCAGTTTGTGTTTTTTGGGGGCTTATTCACATGTCTACAGTATTTCTTTGACTTCCTGGAGCCTTGTCATTACTGTGCGTTAGTCAGACATATCAAAATCAGAATCTTACACACAACACAATCAACACAATCTTCAGAAAGACACACAAGGAATGACTATATGGAGGTGAATTTATTTCTGTGATCTGTAAACAGGATACAAATAGTGCACACAGGTAAAGAGTGCAAGTAGTGCCGACATAAATATTACATGGCAAAGAAAAAGTGACATGTTACTTTATATACGTATAGTAGGTGGTCATATGTGTATATGTATATGGCACAAAACTCCTTATAAACCCACAAATACACAAACTGAGGTATATTTGTTTCAGTTTGTGTATTTTTAAAAACAATTTGTTAATTTGTGAGTTTGCTGATAGTTTAATTGTGTATCCTTTGGACAAAGCTACCTGTTTCCCACCTCCTCTTGTCTTTATGCTGAGCTAAGGTCTCAATCCTATGCTTCATATTTAGTATTTATATAGCCTATAAGAGCACTATAAATCTCATCTAACGCTCAGCAAAAAAGCAAATAAATGTATTTTACCCAAATGGTAGAAAAGTGAAATAATCTGATCATTGTGTTTTGCTGATCTTTTATGTTATTTGTATGTTTTATACAGAGTCTCTTTGAAAAATTGAACAGTTTTGATGAAGTGATGGAATATATTTTGAAGGTCCAGTTAAGAAGAATCTAATTTGTCTTTTTTGTCAAGGATGGGAATCAACGCCAAGGAGAAAAGGAAACAAGGTAATTATTGTAAAGCCTGGGGAAAGGTAATGCAGACTGGTAACTGAGAAACTGGGGCTGGAGCTTGGTGCTAGAAACAAGGGACCAGGAACTGAGGCTTGGGCTGGAAGCTGGTAGCTGGGAACCTGGGGCTAAGATTTGGGCTGAAAGATGGGAAGAGCAGAGATCCAGGGCAGGCTTGATGAGATGAAACGAGGGTGTCATAGCCCAGGGTCGAGGAGCTAGACAAAGAGGGAGACCGCACAAGTTTTAAAGTAATTTAAACTGGGTTGTTTTTTTGTTTTTTTATCAGAAAGGGCTGGAGACAGAGGCCCTAGAAAGACCAAATGGAACTGCAGGAGACAGGAAACAGGGTTAGGCACGGGAAAACAAGCAACAACAGGCCAAGAGGCTTGAAGCATAGTAACACTGACTAAAACAGAGGCTACAATCTGGCAGAGTGGAAGTGGCAGGGCTGAGTATTTGCTGAAGGCTTGATAACAGAGATGAGGTGCAGCTCGCGTCTGATTCCAACACACCATATTCATTCCTTTGTGTTATATGAATAAGGATGAGGCTGGGGCAGTTGGCACATTCTTTTATATTTCCTAAAGGTGATAAATCTGTCTTCCTAGTGGTGCCAAATCAAACTGTTGCCTATTTGTGTGTTTTTGCACCTCCATTCATGTGTGCAGCTGTGGGTGTATTCGTGTACATACACTCCACTACATCTGCTGAGCTGAACTAGGCCTACAGCTCAATCTCCTCAACCCTATTATTATCATGCCAAGGTCAGATGAGTGGGCAACATAGCAGAGGAAAAGAGATAAGACTGGTAAAATGGTTAGATAAATCAGGTTACTGCATTTCCATTGACTGCTAGCCACCTGAACAGATATATAAAGATCCATGTAGATTTAGTGTTGAACAAAATCTTCTTTCTTTTCTCTGTTGTGCTTTCTTAAATCCTGCACTACTGGATCTTTTCATATCAACTAAATACGGCTGTAATACACGAGGCAAGTTCTGCATGACTATACATTGCTGCAAAAATACATCAGCTGAGGGCTATCATGAAACTACAACAGCACACTGGGGGAGATAAACCCATTAACCACTAAATAGCTTTTAGGCAGCTATCATGTACTGCATTGTATGCGTGTCTGACAGAGAGATTGGAGGAAATGAGGGAGAGAGATAAGTATGTGTGTGTGTGTGTGTGTGTTGGGAGGAGATATTGATAAATGAAGAAAATTTTAAATTACACTTTGGGAAAATAGGGACACTGCTTTCCCAGAAAACATTACAGAACAAGGTATAATCATTAGCTGATATTGAAAGCGCCAGCGTGGATCCTTTTCTTCCATTTTCCACTTTCTCCTCCCATTTTGTGATGAATTTATCTTCTCTTTGGCAGGGACGGGTGTATAGGGGAAGAGACAGACCCCCTACCAGGATACAATCTTTCACCAACTTCAAGGAGCCAAGTCAGAAGCACCACTAATGGCAGGCTTGTTTGTCTGAACCACTGGAATGACCCCATTAGCCAGACAATGTGGCCATGTAACAGATTTGGAAATGTACCTTTAAGACAATGAAACCTTTAGATCAGTATGTATCATGAACTGTGATTACTTTTAAATTTCTGGTGAATCAATCTTTGTTGTAATCTAGATTATTCTGAAAATAAATTGACTTGAAATAGTTTGACTTTGTAGGTATAGCTGCAAGACAAGATATAAGATGAAATGTGCACAAGTGTTGAATATTTCAACTTTTCTTAAATCTTTTCATTCTGAATGTGTTATGCAGCTGTAGTTTCTCTGATCTATATTAATCCTGCAGGATTGGACAACTGGCATATTGGTATTCAAATAATATATTAATGCTACAAAAAAGTGTTGCACAGTAGCTTGTGTGATATCCATAAATCTGCCATGAATGAGTCATCAATTAAGTTAGGCCTACAAGTTGGGAACTACTTGGAATTAGAGAAGTCTATACATTTTTACTAAGACCAAAGTCATGTACTTTTGTGAAACATCCACACTCTCTCTTGAGCTGTTCTTTATGTTACTGTGAACATGGCACTTCACCAATTTGGTGTTCCATAAAATTCAAGAATAAAGAATCGTCAAAATCCAAGCAACAAAGGCAAAGATATCCTGACCTTTAGAGTTTCTAGTAGGGTATCATTGCATCTTACAATTTCCAAAATGTAAATCAACAGCATTGTCCATAAGAGCCCCAATATGGTTTACATTTTCAAAAAAGGGCTCTTTTGTAGAGCTATTTTGTTGCTGCACTGTATGGACAGTTGCCTACATACAGTGCAGCAAATGGATCTGCACTGTATGTACTGTATTATGATGTTTTAGTGCTGACTAGCGCTGGTTTATAGGCTTTTTCATTTATATCCACTGAGCTGTGTGGATCATAGCCCTTGTCAAAGCTCACCTATTATTCTGCAAACACTGAAAATCAGCACTTCAACCTCACAGTGTTTGTTTCATTTATCCAGTGTACTGCAATATATATAATAAAACACACATTACTGTTCATAAACTTGCACTACTAAAGAAATGTGTGCAACGTGTATGGGCTTGTGTAGATGTATAAACGTATGAAGATAATAATTGTGGTTGTATTTTGGAGAAAAAAAGGGGTTTGATCTAGTTTTTCTGAATTTCCAATATTTTCTTTAGCTGATGTATGTGAGTGCTACAGGACAATGTAAGCTGATGTCTTGGAAGCATGACAAATAATTACTTCATGTTGTCCCTTACGTCGTTACCCGTCATTAAGATGACCTCATGTATATATATTTACTGAATTTATCACATTTTCCAAACTACTCTGTTCTTTCTATGCACTTCAAATAGGGGAAACTGATTGGCGGTCAGAGCCAGTGAGGGCGGGCTTACATCTCTTTTCTCATTTTTAATTGGTTGTGTACTCGAAAGGAGCTTAACTAAAGTGTCTTATTGGAGGAAAACCTCAAGAGGTCCTTCGTTTGATTGGTCGATGTCGCTGGCGCCAGAGATTTCGTGCCAGTTTCAAATTTTCAAACAGGTCCTCGCCCAAGGCTGCAGTTATTGTTAGGAGTTAGCTGAAAGTTGGTTAGGTAGTCAGAAACGTAGTCTATATTTCAAGAACCGGCGTTTCTTAGTAAATATAAACAAAATGGCTGAGCCGCTGAAGGTAACGTTACTGTCACTTATATATCTCGTTCAGTTAACGGTAGCACCGCGAAAAGAAACACGCTAGCAACGACTACAGTTAGCTAGTACATGCTAATGTGGCTAGTATGGTATTGTCCTAATTAGTGCATCGTTAATAATATATGACGTTTACTCGTAGTGTGTGATGTTAAAACGCATAATGCACTGATTACGAAAACGTAAACATGTCATGTCGGTAACAAACAATTTAACGTGTTAATTTACACGTTAAATCTGCTTCTAACCGTTGAGATATGAGGTCAACCCCTGTTTCTTATCTTTGTCTGGGGTATCCGGTGTTATTTAACATTAATAACGTGTCTTTAACATCATTCATTTGCTCTACTTTGGTCATAGTTATTATCTGGGGGATTATTTGGTCATAACTGTCGAAAATTAAAAAATGGTGAAAATGTTACCTCACGTTGGGGAGTTAAATGTGGCTAGTTTTACATTTGGTATGTACTGAGTAAATAAAAGTGTCTGTAACCAGCAAACCATGGTCCTGACTCTATAGTCATCATCAAGCATCTGCTCCTTTTTAAAGTGTCTTTCAGCAATAAACAAACTGAGGGTCCAGCAACTTTAAGCAAGTGTTTTGTACTCAGTGCTCTGCTTGCATGAACGGACCTCCGATTGTCTGAAAAAGTAATTACTTGTGAATAAAATGTAAAGATGTTTTCATATTAAAGATAACCATGTCTTTCACAGGACAACTTCTTTGAAAACAAGCCTCTGGCAAAGACAAAGAAAGATCCAAAGCGGATGTCAGTGGAGCGGATCTATCAGAAGAAGTCTCAATTGGAGCACATTTTGCTCCGGCCAGACTCCTACATTGGCTCTGTAGAGCCTGTCACACAGGTAGGAAGTCACACAGATCTTTGTGTTTTACCAAACCTTTATTCATGTCCTGAGCTAATGACCTGTTAATAGATACTTTCCTGAAGAACTTTTCTCTCAGTGCAGATTAAATATTACAGAAGTTTATGCTCAAACTTTATAGTCACTATTTTGCTTCTTTCTGTAGCAAATGTGGGTGTATGATGAGGGTGTTGGATTGAACTGCCGTGATGTGACATATGTGCCTGGGCTTTACAAGATATTTGATGAGATCCTTGGTAAGTAAAAAGCTTTTACTATCTCACAATGTGTATCATGTCAAAAGTATGGAGTTAGATTTGTTTCATAATGTTGTGTGTGTGCAGATCGACAATCTGTGTGTAAATGTGTAATCTGTAAATATAAACACCTTCCACAAATACAAAAAAAAGATTTATATACTCACAAAAATATTTTGCAAATATAAAACGGATCTGCAAATACACAAACAAATTCCACAAATATAAAAAATACATTAAATTAATTTACAAATAAATGAAAAGCATTTGTGAACTCAGTTTTTATTTGTGAATCGAAAAAACATTTGTGGATCTCAGTTCTACGCTTGTGGATTCGCTTTTTACACACACGGAGTTTTGAAACAAACTTTCCGCCGGTCCGAACGAAAATCCACTCGTATCACTCGGCTATTTTCGGATAGCAAGCGATCGCCTACTGGTTACGTCATTTCCGCATATCAAAGTAAGAGCACGCAGTCTTTCTATGAGCTTTTTAAAATGTTTATCAGCGATAAGTGACGTGCATTCATGGTTTCATGTTAATGTCATACAGTGATTATTAGTGTGTGTTTATTTGTTCTATGTATATTATCTAGCACACACTTTCATATACATTTCTGTTTGAGTATGAAAGGCACCAGGATGCTTGTGGGCAACGTTCAGCTCTCTAAAACGGTGGCTTGGCTGCTTCTTCAGTAAGCAGTTATCAGCCACCTCATCCTTTATATTTTTCATTTATTCTTTCAGATGGGTAAAAGTCACAACGCACTTCATCTTATTAGTAGTGTACTGACTCTTACTAATGTAGTTCTAATGTCTATGTGTAAGCATTCATGTTGCGGGTTGGGAGAACGAACAGGGTGCAGGATTTTATACATTGCAAATATGATTAAGATGCATTGTAAATAGACCAGAAGTCATAACAATCCAACCTGTAAAGAGGGCCCCTGTAGAAGATGCTGGTGACTGACATCCAGACATCTCTTCACAACCTTTCAATACTAGTGTAATCAGTAGAAAGTTATGGGTTTTAAGATTTAGACATTTTCAGCACAGCATTTAAAAGACAATTTTTATCATTAAACAATAATAAAATAATAATAATAATATATATTTTACATTTGTATTCATTCTGATTTATGAATAGCTGTGTTTATTCTTTATTATTGTTTAACGATAAAAATTGTCTGAATGTTGCCCACAAGCATCCTGGTGCCTTTCATACTCAAACAGAAGTGTATATGAAAGTGTGTGCTAGATAATATACATAGAACAAATAAACACACACTAATAATCACTGTATGACATTAACATGAAACCATGAATGCACGTCACTTATCGCTGATAAACATTTTAAAAAGCTCATAGAAAGACTGCGTGCTCTTACTTTGATATGCGGAAATGACGTAACCAGTAGGCGATCGCTTGCTATCCGAAAATAGCCGAGTGATACGAGTGGATTTTCGTTCGGACCGGCGGAAAGTTTGTTTCAAAACTCCGTGTGTGTAAAAAGCAAATCCACAAGCGTAGAACTGAGATCCACAAATGTTTTTTCGATTCACAAATAAAAACTGAGTTCACAAATGCTTTTCATTTATTTGTAAATTAATTTAATGTATTTTTTATATTTGTGGAATTTGTTTGTGTATTTGCAGATCCGTTTTATATTTGCAAAATATTTTTGTGAGTATACAAATCTTTTTTTTGTATTTGTGGAAGGTGTTTATATTTACAGATTACACATTTACACACAGATTGTCGATCTGCACACACACAACATTATGAAACAAATCTAACTCCATACAAAAGACTAAATGTTTAACATCTCACAGACGGCCTACGATACTGATAATTTGTTTTTCTTTGTCCCCCCAGTAAATGCAGCTGACAATAAGCAGAGGGATGCGAGCATGTCCTGCATCAAAATCAACATTGATGTGTGAGTATGGCATCATTGCACAGCCAATTTAAGATCACAAAATATCTTATGGTACTATCACTGTGTTTAGATTGCTGAATAGTCCTAACATATATCCAATTTTACTGCCCTCAGTGTTATCAAAGTTTCTCATGAATGTATGTTTTTCATTTCAGTGAAAACAACACAATTAGTGTATGGAATAATGGCAAGGGTATCCCTGTGGTGGAGCACAAGGTCGAGAAAGTCTTCGTGCCTGCTCTCATCTTTGGACAGCTCCTCACCTCCAGTAACTATGACGATGGCGAGAAAAAAGTCACCGGTAAGCCTAATTGTGTAATTCTGAGGACTCGTTTGTTTTTTTATTATAAGGACAGTGCACTGCACATACAGTAGACTGATTTATGTAACAGGAAATGTAATTGGAACAACTGTGGGTGTGTGGAAACAGCTACAGCCACGTGTTTCGCTAGCACAGCATTATAGCCCATACTAAACCAATTATTGTTCTTTAGGTGGACGTAATGGATATGGTGCTAAGCTTTGCAACATCTTTAGCACAAAGTTCACCGTTGAGACTGCCTGCAAAGAGTCAAAGAAGTCATTCAAGCAGGTAGACTGAGCAACGTTTGATCCTTTCTAATCACACTTGTCGGGGAAAAGTACATTTATTATTGTCCATGTTTTTCACAGACTTGGTATGACAACATGGGCAGGGCTGGAGATGCACAGATCAAATCATTTGACAAGGAGGAATTCACTTGCATTACCTTCCGCCCAGATCTGCTCAAGTTTAAAATGAGCACCCTGGACAAAGATATAGTGGCTCTGATGACTAGGAGGGCATATGACATCGCTGGCGCCAGCAAGGGTGTTCGTGTGTTCTTCAATGGTGCAAGGCTTCCAGTAAGTTAGCATGTTAAAAATTAAAACAAACTTGATGTATCAATTAGTATCTCAAATAGAACAAACAGGAATAACTACATTACTCCTATTCTACCATTCTTTTCATTGCCTACTTGGGTTTTCACTTTTTCCATTTTTTTAGATTTTACTGATCAGTGTACTGTTATAGTTAAGACTAAGGTAATGTCTTGTGCTCCAGATCACAGGTTTCCGTAATTACGTGGACATGTATCTGAAGGACAAGGTGGATGAGCTGGGTGGAGAACTCCAGGTCATTCATGAGATTGTCAATGAACGCTGGGAGGTCTGTCTCACCATGAGTGAGAAAGGTTTCCAGCAAGTCAGCTTTGTCAACAGTATTGCTACAACCAAGGTAATGTCATAGTGTATTAGAGCCTCTTTAATCTATTTATCCTATATATAACGGTGGGTGTAGGCCTTACCCTCCATGCCAAACCAATAAAAATAATGTTTTGATTAGTCTACCAGAATACAGAGTGCCAACTTAAATTTGATCAGATTTTTGTCAGCCCTTTTTAAATTTACATCTTAGAGCAGCTATAAAGCATTTTGAGGCTTGCTAAACTAGTTGACCAGCTTTCCTTGGCAGCTAAGTACAAGTTTGGCTGCTCTCCCAGCCACTTGGTGTCACTGTGATTAAGACTTATGATATTTATTCTGTAAATGGGTTCTTATATTTGTCCTCTGGACCCCAGGGTGGGAGGCACGTTGACTATGTGGCCGACCAGGTGGTTGGGAAGCTCATTGATGTGGTGAAAAAGAAGAACAAAGCTGGGGTGACGGTCAAGCCTTTCCAGGTAAATTTTATGTTCTAAACTCAAATCTTGTTTTTATGAAGCTGAAATTGTGTGATTACATAGCTGCTATAGTTGCTGGAGCAATACTGAACAGCAGAATGAAAAGTATCCCAAACTGTTTCTTTGTTATCAGATCACATCATAATAATCACATATGCCCTACTTCCTCTCCTTCAAGGTGAAGAACCACATCTGGCTGTTTGTCAACTGCCTGGTTGAGAACCCCACCTTTGACTCACAGACCAAAGAGAACATGACTCTGCAACAGAAGAGCTTTGGGTCCACTTGTCCTCTCAGTGACAAGTTCATCAAACAGGTGCTAATAAAAGACTAGTATTGCAGTCTTCCCCTCACAATTGTTTTCACTTTGCTAACAACTTATCATTTTCTGTTCTCCACAGGCCACCTCCTGTGGAATTGTGGAAAGTATCATGAACTGGGTGAAGTTCAAGGCTCAAACCCAGCTCAACAAGAAATGCTCAGCTGTCAAACACACAAAAATCAAAGGCGTGCCTAAACTGGATGATGCCAATGATGCAGGTACTATATAATAGTAACTTTAATAGAGTCTGGCTTTATCAGCAGACATGTTGGTGACCATCATTCTGTGATAACCATTACCTCTGGCAGGTGGCAAGAACTCCATAGGCTGTACACTAATCCTTACTGAAGGAGACTCAGCCAAAACACTGGCTGTGTCTGGGCTGGGTGTCATCGGCAGGGACCGCTATGGTGTCTTTCCTCTCAGAGGAAAATTGCTGAATGTGCGGGAGGCCTCACACAAACAGGTTAGCAGAGTTTTTCAATGGCAGCTGCCATGTTTAGCCTGTCCAGGTGTCACTAAGCACCAATGTAACAAGAAAAGATATAATCTATATATATCATAATCAATAATATAAGATGTTTTCTGTCTTGTAAATAATCTGCTTGTAATATACTTTAAAAAAGCAGTTGACAATTGAAATGGTGTGGTCTTCCTTCACAGATTATGGAGAACGCTGAGATCAACAACATCATTAAAATTCTCGGCCTGCAGTATAAGAAGAACTACAGCGATCCAGAGTCCCTTAAGACACTGCGTTATGGCAAGCTCATGATCATGACAGATCAGGTGTGCTATGCTGTTTTGCTTGGCTTTTTATTGTATCCAACTTTTCTTCATCATTTAATTTAGTTTCTTTTTAGTGCTGTCACAAACCACCTGTTAAAAACTGCTTTTCATTAAGCCTGTCTGCATTTTTGTATAGTTTTGAGGTCATCATTCACTTCATTATAGGTGCAGTGTCTCATGTTAAAATGCAAGTACTATTAATCTTTACTGATTTTGTTAGATTAATATGAATAGCCTCTATGTATCACTGTGTTTATGACAGGATCAAGATGGATCCCACATTAAGGGCTTGCTGATCAACTTCATCCACCATAACTGGCCATCCTTGCTGCGCCACAGCTTCCTGGAAGAGTTCATCACCCCCATCATCAAGGTATATGTTCCTACAAAATGTCTCAATAAAACCAAAGGATGTTTTGGCCAGACTTTCCCTTTTTTACCTGGTTTGTTCCCATCCAATTAATTTAGTTACCTGCCAAATTAATGAAAGTAGCTAAAAGATATGGAGATATGCTATTCAACGTAAAGCAATGTTGATTTCCAGCACTGATGGCAGTTGTAACATGCTGAGTCCCTGAATTTGCTACGACACTGCCATCTGCTGTCAAAATCATGGAAACCACAGAACTGTATTTTGTATGGGAAAGCTGCTGTAATGTGTTTGTATCTCTCTTTAGGTATCGCACAAGAAAACTCAGATGTCTTTCTACAGTATCCCAGAGTTCGATGCATGGAAGGCCAGTCAGCCAAACATCAAATCTTGGAAAATCAAATACTACAAAGGTTTGTTACAAACCCCTGTGTGGTAGTATAACAGACAAGTAAGCAGCCCTTCATACCTGGCCAATGTCATGGTTCTGGTCTAAAACCTCATTGTAAGTTCTATAATTAATGGGGTGTCTTCTACTAACTAGGTTTGGGTACCAGCACATCCCAGGAAGCGAAGGAGTACTTTGCTGATATGCAGAGGCACCGTATTCCATTCAAGTACTCTGGACCTGAAGACGATGAGGCTATCACCCTTGTAAGATATCACACATTTATTCAATTCATTCCTCAGCCAGTGTGATTTAAAACTGGTGGTGATCACATCAAATTTAGAAAATAACAACATGATTTATTATAAGTTATATCAAACATTCTGGCCAGGATATATTTAGTAATTTGTTTGTCCATATCTAAATGTTGCTTCTTTGTCATTTGGTTAGGCCTTTAGCAAGAAGAAAGTGGATGAGCGGAAAGAGTGGCTCACTAGGTTCATGACTGACAGGCGCCAGCGCAAGGAGCACAATCTGCCAGAGGTTAGTTATTCGTTGCTATGATCTTCCAACTACTGGTGAACAACATGTGCTTTATTACTGTTTACTGTTAAATTGAACCTTTTGCTGTCTCTTCACAGGATTACCTGTATGGTCAGGCCCTCAAATCCCTTTCCTACAATGACTTTGTTAACAAGGAGCTGGTGCTTTTCTCCAACTCTGACAATGAGAGGTCAATTCCCTGCCTGGTGGATGGTGCGTGAAACAACTGTAAAAACCAAGAACACATTTCTAACTCTAAGGAACACTGTATGCTGGGATTAGAAACTGCTCTAATGTTTGTGTCTATGTGTGTATGCATTTGACTGTGCATGTCAGGTCTGAAGCCAGGCCAAAGGAAGGTGCTGTTCTGTTGTCTCAAGAGAAATGACAAGCGTGAAGTGAAGGTGGCCCAATTGGCTGGCTCGGTGGCTGAGATGTCAGCCTACCACCATGGAGAGGTGAGATAACTATACTTGAATCAGCCAGGTTCTTAATGGGTTTAAACAGCTTTTTGTTTTGTTTTTGGGGGGTGGTATACATATTTGTTTTATCTTTTAATAGTCTAAAGTATTTTATTTTTTTTGCAGTACTGTTGATTTAATCACCTTCATTTTTTTCCCCAGATTTCTCTGATGATGACCATTATTGGTTTAGCCCAGAACTTTGTGGGAAGCAACAACTTGAACCTGTTGCAGCCTCAGGGTCAGTTTGGAACCAGGTTGCATGGTGGCAAGGACTACGCCAGCCCTCGATACATTTTCACCATGCTCAGGTCAGCATCCTTTTAACAAACTACAATTGATGTCAACCTACTGGCTTATGGTACATATCCACCAAATTTGAGAAAGTGTGGTGGAATTAATGTCACAGAATTGATGGCAAAAATAAGTCTTGACATGTAAAATACAAATTTGATGTTTATAAATCCCAAATTACGAATATTTAACTTCATTTACTATACTATCTGATTTGGTGGTTTAATACACTAAAGATCTTATTAGTGTGACATTGACCTGCACTGTCAAAAGTTGGTTTAAAAAAATTACAAACATATGCATAGGTATATTGTGCAAAATCTAAAAATATCCCCCCAACTGTCTGTCCATTCAGCCCTCTGGCCCGCCTTCTTTTCCCATCTATGGATGACAACCTGCTTAAGTACAATTATGATGACAACCAGCGTGTGGAGCCAGAGTGGTACATGCCTATCATCCCCACTGTGCTGGTGAACGGCAGCGACGGTATCGGCACAGGCTGGGCCAGCAGAATCCCCAACTTCGACATACGAGAGATCGTCAACAACATCCACCGTATGCTGAACGGAGATGAGCCTCTGCCCATGGTGAGGCCAGGATATGACTGGTTGCTTTGTGTTGTAGTGAACTTAAGTTGCAGGTGTGATTAAAAAGCATTTTGTTTGTGTGTTGCCTTTCCCCAATAGCTTCCAAACTACAAAGGCTTCAGAGGCACAATTGACCAGTTGTTGGACAACCACTACATGAACAGTGGAGAAGTGTCAATTATTGATGACACCACAATTGAGATCTCTGAGTTGCCTGTAAAAACCTGGACACAGGTTAGTCACTAAAGTCTTGTCCTTTCTGTTGTGGATATATTCATGATGTTCTATAAAGTTCATTAATGACGTTCATAACATAGACTCAAATTTAACTGAGGCTTATTCATTTTAATGACCTCTATATTATTTCATCCTCCTGTCTGTGGTCTAGACCTACAAGGAGAATGTTTTGGAGCCCATGTTGAATGGCACAGAGAAGGTTCCTCCTCTGATCACGGACTACAAGGAATACCACACCGACAGCACTGTTCGCTTTGTGGTCAAAATGGCTCCAGAGAAGCTGAGGGAGGCAGAGGCTGCTGGTCTCCATAAAGTCTTCAAGCTGCAGAATACTCTCACCTGTAACTCTATGGTAAATGATACCACAAAAAAATGCACATATCTAGTATGTTCTTGTGACTGAGGATGAATCAAGACTTTTTTACACCTTACCATGAAATGGCAAGGATGTCTTACCATAGCTTAGCCTGTCACCAACCTTAGTGTTTGTTTTACCGTTTAGGTCCTGTTTGACCATGTGGGCAGCCTCAAGAAGTATGAGTCCGTGCAGGATATTCTCAAGGTCTTCTTTGAGTTGAGACTGAAGTATTATGTGCTGAGAAAAGACTGGTTGGCTGGAATGCTGGGGGCAGAGAGCGCTAAGCTCTCCAACCAGGCTCGCTTCATCCTGGAGAAAATCCAGGGCACCTTGGTCATTGGTCAGTAGCTTGTTATGGCTTCAGTTCAAAAGACACACATCTTCTGAAATTGAGTTATGTAGATTATAACATTGAGTCCACTATTTTTAAATTCCTTTGATCAAGAGTATCCTTCTATTTACAGAGAACAAGCCAAAGAAGGAACTGATCCGCATGCTGGAGGAGATGGGCTATGACTCTGACCCAGTCAAGGCGTGGAAGCAGTCTCAAGAGAAGGTAGGTGTTGGTGAAAATGGCTTTCAGCTACATGAATTAGGAATCCAGCCAGCTGAGCAAAATTACATAGTATATTTACTCTTTAGAATGAGGCGGAGACAGAGGATGGCGAGGGGGAAGAAGCAGAAGAGGACAACAGTGGACCAGACTATAATTACTTGCTGAGCATGCCCATGTGGTACTTGACTAAGGAAAAGAAAGAGGAGCTGTGCAAACAGAAGGATGCAAAGGTATGCTTTTGAGCTATTCTGAAATCTTGTAGACTAAAAAATAAAAAAATGTGACATTGAAATACTTTATGCTGACAATTTATTTATTTTTATCCAACCACTGTTCTGTAGCTGACAGAGCTGAACACCCTGAAGAAGAAGACTCCATCTGACCTGTGGAAGGAAGACCTTGCTGCTTTCTCTGAGGAACTGGAGGTAATGGCTTTTATTCAACACATCATACTGACTCGTTCACTATTCATGCATCTTGTGAGTCACATTTTGTCAGATATCTCCACCGCAGTTTCAGAAAAACTAACTGGCTTAATTGAATCCTATTAGCAATCCCACATGACAATGTAGACATACTGAACACTGAATATTGCTATTGATCAAGAAATATATGTCTGGGGAAAATGAATGAATTCAGTTAAAGGGTGCAGAATCCCTAGTTACAGTCAGAGTTGTCACTGTAAAATTGTTCCCTTTTTGTTCAGCGTATTGAGGCAAAAGAAAAGGAGAACGCCAGTATGCCCGAAGTTAAGGGGACCAAAAAAAGCAAAGTGAAGGTGAAGCAAGAGACTCTGCCCACGCCACAGGGTCGCCGTGTCGTCCCACGCATCACCAGCACCATGAAAGCTGAAGCTAACAAGAAGGCTGGCGTTAACAAGAAAGGAGATGGCAAGAAAATCAAGGTATGTCTTCTCAGAATACATATCTTAGAGTTTTGGATGTAATTCTCATTTTATTAAAAGTATACTATGCAGGATTTGTTTTATATAGACCTGTACAAAAGTAATCCCTATCAATCAAAACTATGACCCTCTAGAAGTGCGTGGCAGTGCATTTATCTATAGAGACCACTCCACTTATACGTATTTTCTTATTATTTTGCTGAGTTTGTGATATTTCTGGGCTAGTAACAGCACGAGAGGTGTGAAATCACGAGTTTTAGTATTGTGATTAGATTACAGCTGTCTCATCTGCGCAACTCTGTCTATGTGCCATGGCTGTATAAAGAGGTGCAGGTCGGTGTGTCTCTTTGCTGATAGCTGAACTACACACACACACACACACACACAGAGCAGAGACACCACAGTGGACAAGTTGAAGCTCTGCATTCACACAAAGTCTGGCAATGCACAGGAGGTGTGAGCATGTTGGTTTGTGGTTTAGAATATAACCACATTGAAGCAATCCAAAAGAAAAGTTTTATTTATCTGATTCACAGCTTTGTTCTCTCCAGCGCTGCTCACTCTCTTTATTCATTCTCTAGCTCAGTCTCATTCACTTGCTCGGTGAGACAGGGAGGAGAGGCCACCTTTGATAGATAAATGTAGTATTTGTGCAATGGCAGTGTCATTGAAATGTGGTGTGTGTGTGTGTGTGTACAGCAAGTTATATTTTGCTTGATTCCCTTTCTGTAATTGTAGAGTGAAAACGTAGTCATGAAGATGGAGTTTGGAGAAGAAGGAGAGACTCCACAGCCAAACGAGGAGATGGGCTTGGCTGCTCGACTCACCAAGAAAGTAAAAACTGAGCGGAAGGGTAAAGGTGAGAACAAATACTGCAGAAAATGTTTCATTGACCATTTTGAGTTTAGTCAACGGTTCAAAAGTGCCCACAGAACAGAATTTGCCACAAAAATATGTTATACATTAAGCATGATCTGTACAGATTTTATCATCACAACTATTGGAGAACATTGTAGATCTGACTGACTGCACAATGTATCTTGTAATTTATTAACGTATTCATACCTCCATAAAGTGTTATAGATTGCAATCTTTTTTAAATGGTGTACCAAGATGTGCTGTAATTTAGCTTCATTGCACTTTTATTAAAGATGACTTTAACACTTTTTTTCTGTTCAATAGCGTCAACGACCGGCAAACAGACCACACTTCAGTTCAAGGCTGTTGACAAGAAGCCCAAGAAGAACGCGTGGTCGGACGATGAGTCTGACATTCTGTCCGATGGTGACATGGAGGCAGAGGAATTTGTTGCCCCCAGAGAAAAGGTTCAACGCAAAACCAAAGGTGAATTCACTAGGATAACATTACCACTTAGCAAATATTTATTCTTTCCCCACAAAGTCCATGAGTCAAGATGTAATCACTCCAGAGATGTTTGGATCTTTTAATTAAAACACGGATAAAGCTCATTTCCTGAGGATAGTTGCCTCTTTTGTCTCACTTAATCCCAAACGGCACTTTGCAACCACTGAGGAATCTAGTAAAACCAACTCACTCAAATTTTTATAAAAGCAAAAAAATATATATATATATATTATTGGTGCTTCAAACAAACAACTTGCAGTAAACAAGCAGAACTAAACCGAGCCTTTCTGTTGTCTTTTGCTGTAGCTGCGGTGAAGTACAGTTTGTCCGACAGTGAAGATGAGGAGTTTGATGACTGGGGGAAGAAGGATGCTCCAAAACGGAAAGCAGTGATCAGTGATGATGATGACAGCTTTATCCCAGAGCCCGCCGCCACAGCCGACAGTGATGTGGACTCTCCAGCCCCGCCTCCAAAAGCTCCAGTGACGTAAGTACAAAACGTCAAACGACCTGTCACGGCAAAGCTTTTTCAGTCAGATTAATTTAATTTACCTCAAATCAATTTCCTCTTTTCTATCTTGTGCAGGAAGAAGGTGACAAAGAGCAAATCAACGACCTCGAGACAAGCTGAAAGCAAATCAAGCTGTAAGTATTTTCATGTTACACTAGTTTTGAAGCTCTTGAGAAAAGTCTGAGGTGTAATTATTTGTTCTTGATGGATATTTGCAGCTCCGTCTGATGATCAAGCACCCCCCGCACCAAAGGCTCCAGCTCAACGTAAAACCACCAAAGAGGCTGTACCCAAGAAACCTGCCGCCGCCAGGAAACCAGCCGCATCCAAGAAGAAGGCTGCAGGTATTCAGACGAGCCTGTTGTCTCAAGTGGGATCAGACTTGTTAGGAACAGCTTGATGTGGTTTATGTCACACAAATAGAAGAACAGATCTTACATGGTTGAGATTTTTCAGATAAATCGTAATAGTTGTACAATTGTCACTTAATTTTCTTCTAGGATTTTCCTTCTGATTTATATGATTAACAGTCTTCTCACTTCAGCCTTTAATTCTGTTACAGATGTGAAACAGCCGTCCATCCTGGAAGCTCTTTCTAAACCCAAACCTTCATCCAACACTGCTGCCAAGAAAGATCCTTCATTTGACTTCAGTGACTCAGAGGGTGAAATTAAAGCTCCAGCCGCAAAGACAAAGGCAAAGGCAAAGCCAGTTCTCAAACGGAAACAGGTCGTGAGCGATGACTCCGACAGCAGCTCAGACGACCTCATGTCACGCCTCAAAGCCAAATCATCTGTGGGCTCCAAGGTCAGTTTCTACACATTGTGCTCTCATTTCCAAAGGAGTCATTAGAGGTTTCATAATCTATTAAATTCTCTGTTCATGTAGAAAACCAAGACGTGGGAGGAGGACGACAGCTTCCAGATTTCAGACGGGGAAGGGGAGTCGACAGCTCCTGCACCTGTGGCAGCACGAGACAAGCCCTCTCGTGCCAGGAAACCTGTCTCCTACACCCTGGACTCAGACTCTGATTGAGATCTTGTCCATAAGTCAGTGTCCACATGGTGCTTTTGTTTCTTTGAGACTTTGTGAAGGTAACTTCTTCACTAAGTTGTAGTTTGTGCCATGTGATGAATATGGCTCTGCTCACTTGAACTGTTTCTATTGGACCTTTTTATGCTCCGGTTTGTAAGCTTGAAGAAATCTGATTTACTGTGTAAAAAAAAAAAAAAGAAGTTTCTCATCCTTTCAGAAGTTTAAAAACTCCATTTATGAATACAGTTTGTCTTAGATATGCTTCTTTTTTAGTTTTTAGTCTTTTCTACCTTTTGTAATGTTGTCTCGTCCTGTAAATATTTCAATGGCTATTCATTTTACATTCTGAAAAATAAAGTTGACTTATACATTCATTGTGAAGTGCTTTTTGAATCGGGAGTTGCATGAATACCTTGCTTTAGGACTAATGTCTTCTGAAATACATAATTGGGTATATTTTGTTTGTGTCTGTACAAGTTGTCAGTGGGAGTATTCAAATGTCATGTTTTAAGGGTGGAGCATCAGTTTGATGTGTTAAATAGACTGCGGTGTAATGAGAAAAAATCATTGGGGAGGTCAGATAGGTAAGCAATATTTTAATTTCCACCTGTTTTTAATTCAGAAATTGACTTTATGTCCATTTTAAGTATGTAGATATGAGTGTATGAATAGTGAGACAGACTTTTCCTTATCTAGCATTTTAGTGCTGCATTGACAAACTGGTTCTTTAGTCATCTAACCACTGAGAAGCAATCGAAACAATGTTCCTTCTTCCAGAAAAGAACAAACTTTGAGCTTCAAACCTCTAAGAAATGAGTCTCTAGTCCCACCAAGTTGCATTGCATGTTCTCCCTTGTGACTGGGGAAACTGGTACAGCTTAGTGGTACATCCTGCCATTTAGGAAGCTGTTTGAAATGCTCATCAAGACTTCGCCTCTCTTGAGTCAACATCAGTTTTGTCTGGGACTCTTGATGGGTACAGATTAGGACGTGGCAGGAATTTCCTGAACTGTTGCCGCCCTCTCAATTAGAACCAGTGACAAACTTCAGTCACATTTGGAGAACATGTGAGAGGAATAGCATTTTTGATCATGACCACACATTTTTGTTTAAATCTTCCTTTTGGTTTATTTGAGTAGCAGAAGAGCAGGAACAGGATTTTTTAAACGCTGATCGGAAGGCGAGTCAGGTTTCGCATGCCTCTGTGTAAGGTAGATAAAATGCCTTCGGGTTATAACAGTTTTGTCATCTTGGTTTTATTTGCTTGTCCTTTTATGTTCTTTGGAAAGACCAGCAAGCAGCTCTACCAGCCTTTTTCCTTTAGTATCACACCAGTACAAGTATCAGCTTGTAATTAATGGAAGCTGCATTCATACCTGTTGTGCTTTTTTCCATTATGTTCAGATGAGAGGACAAGAACCAGTATTTTTCTTGTGCCTGTTTAAACAAGTTATTAAGACAAGATTGGTTTCTGAAATCAGCTGTTTTTCTTATCAGTCTCTTTAAATGTATAGCTATGTTAAATTAAACCTATAAAATACCATGGGGGGGGGGGTTTAAACATAGGTGTGTATTATTGTTTTATTCCTTGGAGTGATATGCTTTAATTGATGAGATTGCATGTAATAATCAGATTTGGTTTCTTTATTTCAGGGACCTTGGAACATGGATGTTGTCATTTAAGGCACATAAAAATGTTGTGCAGCAAACTTTGACCTGCAGGTTTGGTCATGATAAGTTATAAACTGGTGGTAATAAGACACATTTTAGTTTCACTGTTGAAACAGAGACTTGGTGTGAGACTAACAGGTGGATAAACCCTTCCAAGAAGACATTCCTGAGACGTTGGTGCAATCATGGGTGAATGGGGCTTCCTCGGAGCACTCTTTGATAACCTCCAGGCACACTCGCCTATGCTTGGTCGTTTCTGGCTCCTGCTCATGCTTGTTTTTAGGATACTAATTCTGGGTACCGTTGCCAGTGATCTATTTGACGATGAACAAGAGGAATTTGCCTGTAACACCCTCCAGCCAGGTTGCAAACAGGTGTGCTACGATATGGCCTTCCCGATCTCCCAGTACCGATTCTGGGTCTTTCACATTGTCCTCATCGCTACACCATCCATGCTTTTCCTCATGTATGCCATGCATCACAATAGCAAGAAGGACAGCCGCCCCAAAAACAGCCAAAGTTGCAGCCAGGAGTACAGAGAGACCCTTAGTTTAAGAAGACTGTACATGATCAATGTGGCTTTTCGAATAATTGCAGAAGTGGGCTTTCTGGTGGGTCAATGGTTTCTGTATGGTTTCACTGTGAACCCCCAGTTCCCTTGTAGCCGCTTTCCTTGCCCTTACACAGTGGACTGTTTCGTCTCACGTCCCGCAGAGAAAACAGTCTTCCTCTACTTCTACTTCGGCGTTGGAGTGTTGGCAGCGGTTTCCAGCTGTGTAGAGCTTTTCTACGGCTCCGCGAAATGGTTTTGTTGTGGTTCGGAACCCTACACATCGGATCGTTCCTGTGACTGCCAGAACCATCACAACATGAGGACAGAGGAGGCTGAGGAGGAGGAAGAGGAGGAGGGGGAGAAGAAACCACTAGGAAAGGCAAGGTCAGAGAGTGCACTGGGAAGCTTGAGGATGAAGGGGGGATCGATGAGGAGCAGCACCGGTAAGAAGGGCTCCAGCATCGGGCAGAAGACAAGAAACGGCAAATATGTGAGCAGCAGGACACTTATGGTGTGAGATGTCCAAATATGATGATGAGACTATTAATTTTTATTTCAATATTGTTGCTGCATTTCTTAAAAAATCCCACATGGCATTTCACACAATATAGCTATCCCACCATTAATGAAGGTTATTTTAAAAAATGGGAGACATCATAAGGAAATGCTTGGGAGACAGATCAGAAGATAAGGAGTCAAATCAAGTCAAGGAAAGACAGATGGTTTTGATAAGATGGAGTTATGTAAGACATTGTTTACTGGTTTGCTCCTCTGATTAATCATTACAGATTGTAAACAGGGAAAACCGTTGGAATACACCTGACAAGCAAGTTTCACAATGATTCCTTCTTGGTTTAAAAAAAAAAAAAAAAAAAAACCCTGACTGGACACTTTAATGCCACACCTTTCAGCAAATGTATATAGTGATATCTATTCATGCTAACAATCACCTTTAGAGGTCTGTTGTAGTCTGTATTTGTCCTTAAAAGGAATAGTTACACATTTCTGGAAGAGTTAGAATTAGAGTTATCATGTCTGTAAAGTAATATCAATCTTCTCATTTAACTCTCAGTAAGAAAGCAAAGCAGTGTATTTCCCAAAATGCTCAATTATCAAAAGTGTGGACAGTTGGTATGACAGTTATAATGACAGGAATGTTAAGGAGGTTCGTCTGTGTACTGATTTTTCAATGTCTTTTGTTAATTTAATAGGGAGAGACATGTTTATCACTGTTGTACGGTTGTCTTGGTTACTAACAAGACAAGTTTCAGAAAGGGTTTATAGGTTGTAACAAAGGTTCATAAATCACTGAACTTTAATTAGTTATCAGTTATAAGAGCAACTTTTGCTTTGCCAGATTATGAAAAATCCATTTGAATTATGAAGTATGTCTTCTGATAAAAGGTTGAATTTACTGTGTAACTAAAAGAAATGATATAAATAGGAAAATGTTTCACAATGTGTCTACTCAGAAGTTGCGCCTTTGAACGGTTTATAACTGATCTGGTATTTTATTTATTAACCAGGTATCAGATTTAAAAGGGGGGGGGGGGGGGGACTGGCAACCCTACAACCTTACAACATTGTGTTAATTTACATATACAATTGAAATCCCTTAGTAGCAATCATTATATTGTGATTATGATCAGCTGGGTTCAATAGCTGATTTTTGAATTCACGTCTTTACTTTTCAATAAATCATAACTCACTTGAAAGTGGCTGTGAGAGAGCCAACATAGACTGCATGAGATGTCACAGTTGTAGAACAAGAAGAGCCAGGTTACTCATACAGGCGCTCCATAAATGAAACTGCATACTTTAAGACCTTTTGTAAGATCAACAATGTTTCATCCTGTTTATTTGTCCCCTGAATGATTCTGATGTGAAACACCTTTCATCACGTCTGACATGACTGAAATTTCTTTTCTTTTTTTTCTTTTTTTTTGGCACTTATGTATGCATATTTCTGGTTAAGTATCATGCTTGTTTTAAAATAAAGTGTGCTATGAATGAGCCGTTTGTATCTTAAGTATGCCGTACAGATCTTCCCACAGTATGCCTCTGTTTGTTGCTCATATCTTGAGATAATCTGTCAAATAGCGTGGCAGAAACCAGCTCAGTGGCATTTCATAAAGTCATTGTTGCCTAGGCTTTATGGACATGTAACTGTCGGCTGCACGTAGAATATATAATTTTCACTATCATTATCACTTTCCATTTTGTCATATGTTTGATAACCGAGGACAAATAATTAAAACAGCTCATGCATTTGCTGACTAAAAAACACACACACTCTATCCTCTTCTTTACATTACCACAATTTTGTTATATTATTACACATATTACAGTAATTTAAAAAAAAATCTTAAACATACCTCATTAGTAAAGGTTGCTACTTTCTGTATGGAAATAATTCCATTTTATAAAAATAGTAACAAGTATACAATAAAACTGACTGTATCATCACATCAAATCCAATAGTTTTATACCATCGAAATGTATCATTAAAGTTTTATGCCTCTATGAGCCTATTGATACCTGCTACGTCAAACATCTTTTTATGTTGTTGGGTATCACATATCATATCACTTTTGGAATACTGAGTCATACAATATCAACTTTACAACATGAAACTGAGTATGTAACCTTGCATGAAAGCGTCATGTCCCCTGCCTCCTTCTTCCAAGTGCTTTTTGTCAGCAGCAGGTGGCAGCAACGGAACAGGAAACACTGCTCACTTGAATAATGAAGTTCTCATTTCCAGTAAGATGACTTCATTTGCAGGCACATTATCCCGATGACAGCATCCGCACTTTCCTGTCATTACAGGAGCGGATTCATTTTTTAGGATCACAGCATGATCCTGGGGATTGGGAACATTCATTCATTGGGAGTATTCATTCAGTCTTTCCACCTTGACAATGCTAATAGCTGCATGTAAATTAAATCAACTGTTTCTTTTGTTGTTGTTTTTAATGATTACTGCTGTGTTTGCAGTGAGAGCATGCTCACATGAAGAAAAGGTGATTGTCTTTTGAAGACTGAAGCACAGATCCGAGTGGCTCATCTGAACACAAAGTACCCTAAATACTCTCCAAAGAAGCTTATTTTTGACTCAAATGTTCCTCCCAGTAATTCACACACACACAGAGACACACACATACACACACACACACGCACACACACACACGCACACATCCCTCCTGCTGTTCCCTGGACGCATCATATATGCAGATTGCAAAGCGGTGCAGGCTCTTTGATGTGCACAGAACAGAATTCTAGATGTGTTTTATATAACCGCTCATTCTCTCACTGGAGACGGAAGGAGGGAAGAGTCGAGGAGGATTACTGTCAAAACTTTCCCTGTTTCCTTTTGTCTGCATGCATCTCCACCTTTTCATGTCTGCCTCGTCAAACTGGAAGCCTGCCTGTTTCTCTATACCTCCTCCTCTTCTTTTCTGAGTCTCCGTACTTCACTCTGTCTTTTCTGAATCCAGGGAGGCCTCGCTGCTGAAGTCTGCCTCAAAGAAAATGTAGGTCATCTGTTTTCAGCGACTCCCTTTTCACCAACACGGAGGAGGAGATGGAAGTGATAACATCTTTCTCTGTGGGTGCCCCTCCTCCCTCCCATTCTCTCTCCACCTTGAGTGAGACATTCAGGGACTCCCTGTGCTCTCTACTGTACCTGCATCCCCAGTCTGCTCCATGGAGGCTCTCTGAAGTAGACATCTAGCTGACTGACAGCTTCACATCTCTGAGCATCTCACAATTTACTGAGTCATGTAGGGACAACACCTAACAAAGGGACATTTAAAAAAAAACATGTTGACTTTCTTTGGTCCAAGTATAGTCTTGGCAGCTCACTCTGCTGCATCACTGTTTGATGTGATGAAGTAAAATGAAGCTGCGTGTTTACTTTTCCCAAGTCTGCTTGTTTAAGTTGCCTGGCAACGTGTGATCCAATAAGGTCAACCCTAGTTCCTGAAAGTTGGAATAACCATGACCGATTTGTCTTGATAGTTTAAGATCATATGAAAAAGCTGTTATGTGCCCTGCAATTTGATCATTTTCTCAAAGGTTTTACTGGAAATATGACAACTACAAAAGTGGTTGTTGATTTGACTAAAACATTAACAGGACAAACTGACAAAGCTCCTTATTTAAACACAAGTAAATGATCACTTAATATTAGAAACATTACTATACATCACATGCTTGCCCTGTAATTTTCAACTACAAAGACAAATGACACTTTTACAAGCACAACTCATCTGTTTGTGTACCAGTCAAGCACTGTTTCCATTTAGTAGCAGATTACACAGTTCCTTCCTGATAACTTGTCAAGAATTTATAGTGATAGGTCGTTTCTAGGAAATACACAAGAAACCACCAAATGGCTAAATGAATCACTGAGACCGTGGTTCATCCTAAAATCTGCATTGGGTGTTCTGTTGTCTTTAAGCTAGTGGTTGTGGGGTTCTTTGGGTTGTGCTACAGGGTTCTCAGCTGTTTTGGTCATGGGTTTCATACACTTTCTGTAATAACATTTTTAGAAGCAAAAGTCTCATCAAATTGAGAACCTTGGACAAAATCTTATTTAATGGGGGTCCATGGTCCAATTTGTGTCAGTTTAGGGTCTCTTGAACAAGTTGAAGGACCACTGCTTTAAGCATCCATTAGGGACTCTTTCATTATATTATGCTGCTAAAAACAACTAATGCTATTTTTCTGTTCTACCAGCCTCAGGTTTGCTCAAGCTCAGTTGGTTTGTGCTTATTTGATTTAACACAAATGTATTCAGGAATATACATCATGATCTTAACATGTATATTACCTGGAGACAGATTAGTAACTATGTGGTTTGTGGTTTGATATTTTATTTGCTTTCTTTCAAATTTAGCCAATTAACTTTCTGATGAGAACAAATGAACATATTATATCTCGTTAGTTTAGCTTTTAGAGATCTTCAGATGTGCATTTTGTTACCTTAGGACAGAGCAGCTGTGGTATCTTCTCATCTAACTCACGGCAAGAAAGCAATGTGAAATGTTGAATGATTCCTTTAAGCTCTCACTGCTAATGGCACACCACAGAATGCAAATTGCGAGAACCTTGCTGCTAAAGCCGGTGAGAAAATGCCCCAGAGGTCGAATAAACGCATCTAAACATGTCTAATGTGGAGTGAACGTGTCCCTCTAGTCGTAATGTGAAACCAAACTTGCAAGAATGCATTGTGTGAGAACATAAGTGTTTGTAGCACAGAGGATATTCAGGTCCAGTTATGTAACACTGACCTTTGTGACTGTCTGTGCTGCTTACAATGCCCTATGCATTTCTGTGTGTACTTTGTGACCTCTGCCCTGTCACACAGTCAGCCACAGAGCCGGTGGCCAAGGACAGCTTATATCTCTCTCCTGGCTCAGAGCCACTGAAGCGTGCTGCTAAGTTTATGGCGTCACCAAAGAGCTCGGGTCACCGCACATCACACCTCGCCATCGTATCTCCACCTCCTCCTCAACCATCCATCTGTGCCATCCTGTCTCTCTCCTTCCCTTGCCACAGGGTGCGCTGTGTGAATGCAGCATTTACCGAGAAATATTCTCGCTGCCTCTACTCATTCCCCTCACTTCTTACTCCATCTGCTTTCTCCCCTTCTTCCTGTTCTCCCTGCCTGAAGGGGGACGCAGTGTGAATGCTGCACCGTCATCCGTACTCACTTTCTCTCCCTCCCTCCCGTTTCTCTCATTTTCTCAAGGAAAATATTGTGTAAAGCCTTTGGGCTCCGGCCACTAAGCCATGTTGTATACAGTGACCAGAGAGTGGATGAGCTGACTGCTCTGCCCTTGCTGACACAATAGCTTTGTTTGATGTGGATGATGGTTCTTGGCTGCTCTTTTCGCTCAGTGCGGCAATATGTTTGACTGTGGTAATGTAAATTGTTATGGTTCATTTGTAGCTTTGTGCAGTCTGCACATCTGGGTTTGAAGAGCTTCTTTCCAAAACAAGATATTGCCTGTGTTACTGAAGTGCAGAGCCAAGAACATCAGGTTGCAATATTTTTCCAACATGAATACACAATGTTTTGGGACAGACAAACTTCATTTGCTTCTGATTTATCCGTTTCCAGTATTTTTTTCCATTTAGTGTGCACATTTTTGTGAGAAAAGAAAAAAGGAAATTAACTACACTCACTAATGGTGAGTAATAATCATGGATGGATGGATGGATGGATGCATGGATGGATGGATGGATGGATGGAAGTGAAGTTTGGACGATGAAGATTCTGCCCTATTTTTTGTCAAAACTCCATCGGTGCTCACTTGTTTTGGATGTCCTTGTGGGAGATTTCTGTGTGTGCGTGCGTGTGGTGAGTGTGTGTGCACTCAAGTGTAGGTACTATGTGTCCTTTTGAATTTAAACCTGTGTGTGTGTGTGTGTGTGTGTGTGTGTGTGTGTGTGTGTGTGTGTGTGTGTGTGTGTGTGTGTGTGTGTGTTCACTCTGTGTGTGCAGAGCTGTCCAGAGTGGTGTGCTCAGCAGTCGTGCTCGGCTGCACACTAACACGATGTGACAGGGTAGAAATACCAGTACGCTCTCGCCCACCCACCGTCACACACAGCAGCCTCACCCGCCACAGCCACCACCGCTGCCACCCTTCCCCCCATCACTTCCCACTCCGCCACACTGCGCCCACACCCCATTGGCTGTCTACTTCCGTCACTCCATGTCTTCTGCTCGGAGACAGAACCATGTTCTCCCTCCCCCTTCATTTCACCTCACCCCAAAATCCTTCCCCCTTGTTTGCCTGCTTGCCAGCAGCATTACGAGGGGTCCTAATGTGCATCATTAAGTGACGTGGTATCAAATGGGACATATTATGCAATATTCCATTATGCAACGCCACATTTCCATATGTACATCCACCCAGCCCTTTGAGATGAGCTCTTTTCCTCTACTTTCGCTCTTCCTTTCAATATCCCCCTGCCGGTTGGCTTCTCAAAAACGATGAGCCAAGATGACAGTCACAGCAGGGGACGAGTCATTTGACATTTGCAGTTATCGCAGTTTGAACCTTGACCTCTGTGACTTCGCAGCTGGTGAGTGCAAGCCGGACAAGTACAATGGCAAGGAGAAATTTAAATACCTTCTCATCTTAACATCCTGATATAGGAGAATTCAGAAGACTTTCTTTTAACCTTCAGCTACAGCATCCGGGGAAAGTTGACTTATCATGCAACACCCTGCTTCATATTTATACCATTGCACATTTTCATGCCTAGGTGCTGCCCAGTGTTTGGCCACTGAAAGTTTTCAGTGCCTTGCTCAAGGACATTTCTGAATTGCTTCTTGCCTGCTGCATATTTTCCATTACATTAAGTTTCTAATACATATGAAGAAGCAACATAAGACATACTGAATACACATGAAGACAGAAAGAAAACAATATTCCTCCCTACTGCACTGCAGTATCTACACTAGGCAATATGCATATGCAAATATGTACACATACATATACAGACATTTCACAACAAGAACAACCATGAAAGTTACCACCGTCTTTAAGTAAACATATTAACAGGTCTTTTGGCAAACAGCAAGCAGGTTTTTTTTTGTTTGCTTGTTTTTGCTGTTGTCAAACCTGGAAGGTCACACTCTTCACTGAGACACAGATAATATGAGGAGTACTTGTGCAGTGGCAACCTCCGCATTGGTGAACAAAAAAAGGCTGAAAGGGATTGTTTTTGCCAAAAGACCACTGGCTTTAACTTGCATGATCTTGGCATATGTATCAAAAATCTGAGGCCATCCTGGCGCACCCTCAACACCTTCTTCATGCAGAGTTTCAACTCCTGCCATTAGGGAGGAGGCACACGTTCCCTACCAGGGCCAAATCAAACAGATATCTGAGATCATTTGTTCCCTCAGCAGTTTGGTTCTTAAACAAGCTGTAGGCCGGGTTGCTTAATAAATGACTCTTTGGACTCTTTCTTCCTCTTTTGTAGTTCATTGCTACTTTATTACGATGACATCTACAGTATGTTTATTATATGTATTTATGTCTTTTCATTTATTTTTATGTATGCATATTGGTTTTGTTGACTACTGCTTGTGAACCAAATTGTCCCCTGGGGACAATAAAGACTATTCAATACAATCCAACAGTTGTTTGTTGTTGGGATGCAAAAGAGCTTAATTTGGAATCCAGGAAGATAAAACAATAAAACATTTGCCAAACAAATTTATATGGCATCAACTGGTGATTGGTATATCTGGAAACAACTTTAATATGATTCTAAACCAGTGGTGGAGGAAATATTCAGATCCTTTATTTAAAGGAGGGCTCCACAGTTGTCCAAGTCTGTCCTAAAACAACAGTAAGGTTCCCAAATGAACACTGACACGGGTTTGTTTTTTCTCACTGTAATCATTTCTACTGTTTATACTGGCCATTAAGAGATCCCTTCATAATGCACTTTCAATGTGAGCAATGAGAGACAAATGTATTTGTACCTTAGAATTTATTTGAAGCTAACATGAAGCCTCATCTGTCCAAATTAGTCACAGTTAGTTAGAGTCTTTTTAGTGCCTAATTCAACTTTTCTGTTTTTCCACTGCAGAGAAACATTACCCAGGGAAACACAAAAGCTCAAGACAAATTTGAAACTTAATAATTGCGGTTGTGGAAGATATCCACTTTATCTGACTAACTCAGATGGCTTAAAGTATCAAAACTAAAAGTATTGCTCTTGTAGTGATACACTAAGTATGATAAATGAGCATATCAATCTAATAGCAAAGTTATTTTCTGAAACCTTCTCCTTCTGCAAAAGCCGGCTGTGAACAGTCCTGTCCTCATCCTGCGCTCCACACAAGTGCTTGATAGTAAAGACGAGTGGTTTGGAGGGAAGGAAAGAGAAGGGACAGTATTAGTCTCTCCCTTCACCATTTTGACCTTTTATACATGAAGAATCTATATTAAGACTGAACACCCTGTCTATATTTTCTTTCTGCATCACTCTCCCTCTCACCTCTCCTCTGCTCTGTGGGCTTACGTGCACTTCCTTCTCCACCTCCTCCTCCTCCATCTCTCCATCCTGTGTTTTTCTCTGTCCCCAGGGAGACGGCTGCATGCAGAAGCATTGTGGATCACTGAGCTTCGAGACACAGTCTCTAAAAATTGCTCCATTCTTCCAAAGAGCGTTTTTCTAAAGCACTGAGCGGGACAGGCAGCTTGATATGATGCTGCAATTACAGTCTTGGAATATTTGTTCTATGAGCTGAGGCTTTTGTCACAAAATGGATCAGGTTCTGATACATTATTGATGTAATAAGATTTATCTGTCCTTGTCGCAGGCTATTAAGTCATATTTGATGTTTAAAGTAGCTTAAAGTAGGCAGTTTTAGGTATTATTATCATATGATGTGAATTTGTCCTAACATCAATCATTTGTAATATACAAAAACAGCATTTATAGAGCTCTTCAACTCCAGATTCCATCTACAATAGTGTAAATTTCACAGCAGCACAGCCCTGAGGGTGTCCATCTTGGATCTTCTCCAGTCCAGTGGACGCATGGGGGGGGACTGTGAAGCCTGGTGAAGGCTACAGTTTGGCTCCCTTCCAGTCCAGTGGGCATGAAGCAGGCCTCAGAGGCTCCTGGGATTTCCCTTTACACCAGAACCCCCCTCCCTCCCTCCCTCCATGCTCTCCATTAACCAAATAGGGGAGAGAATTGCCTAACTGGACATATAAAAGACTGTGCTGGCTGTGAGGAACAGGAATAAATCAGGAGTAACAGGAGTCACGAAGAAGCACTGAAACACCATGAGAAAGTTGATGATAGAGAGACAGTGACAGAAAACGAGTAGGTGTAAAATCAGAAGGGTGAAAATTTAAAACATAGATAATATCATAATTCTGCTCCTCTGCATTTGATTCATCCACGTGCTGCAGAACATGCAGGCCCGTGATAGATGTTTATGAGCTAATGTCAATTTTCTTCTGTGAATTTGCTGTCAGTGGATGATGAATGCACTCAATATCACTGGTTATTCATCGCATACATTCTCTGAAATAGCTCCCAATGCAGAACAATGTATCATATCCACCAACAGGTGTCGGCATTGCCCAGCTTGTTCTCAGGTCACTGACAGGGAGAGCTCCCTTCCCAAAGCTACTGAGGCTCCATGTGGTGTAACACTGCATTATTGCCATAGCTCGGTAAGTGTGACAAAGGCAAGGTAACGTGCGTGTGTGTGTATTTGTAGGAAGGAACAGGTTGTTACATGCACACATATGTGATAAAACATAGTGTGTGCAGAGTAGACACTGAAGCTGCAGTTCAGACTGTACAGCAATGCTCACATGAAAGCAGGTGAAGGACATTGTCTGTACAGTGTCATATTCTCATATTCTTGATTCAACTTTGTGTGTGTGTGTGTGTGTGTGTGTGTGTGTGTGTGTGTGTGTTTGTGTGTGTGTGTGTGTGTGTGTGTGTGTCCTTGTCTTGGCCATGCTCTTGTAAGCGACCCACATCAATTCATAAGGCCTCTGCCCTTTTCCTGTGGCTGCCTGGGAAATGTGATGTGACATGCGGGATGAGCAAGACGGAGCAGGGGGAGGGGGGACTGGAGGATAGGTGGGGTTAGGTAATTCCAGAGGACACTTTGATACACAGGTCTGAGAGACGCACAAAGTCAGGCTGTCAAACTGTGACGCAGGCAGGCTTCAATCTGACCAACTTCTGCATACTTTAAGTGGACAGTGAAGGACAGATATACATACAGAGATAAAAGCATTTATATTGACAGGAAACATTGCACAGACTGTACAAAACCCAAAGAGTATGAATACAGTTGTTCAATGTAAATTCGTGTAGCACTGATACAATAATACAATAATTCTTATACATTAGCATAATTACAAACTAATGAGTCCTGCTTCTTTTTATATTGTAACCCACTGGACGGAAATTGAAATGTGCTTGACTGATTTCAGGTGCAAAACAGGAAGTGTAAATATACTGTAACTACATGTTTTCTTCCCCTAATTTCCCACTGCTGACTGCATTGTTTTAAATGCCATATTAACAGATCACCACAATGAAATGTGTACTCTGCTGCTATATTTTACAGCCTTTGAATGGACAGCAGCAGCATCAGCCTCTGAGCAAAGCCGTGAGCTCACTTTTGAATAATTAAAACTTATACTCGGACATGTTTGCCATTGGAAATAAATAAAACAGCAAAAGATATTTGATTCCCCCCCCCAGTACATTCAGCTACAGTAGCTTGTGGTGAGAGAGACACTCATGCCTGTACTGGGCAGCAGATGAGAAAGAGGGGTGAGAGAGGGTGGGGTGGGTGACAGCAAGAGAGAAAATCAGAGAAGGTGAAATCTATTAGTGTGACAGGACTCCTATAAAGCTGGAGACCACTGGGGACACACTCCAAGTGCTTAGCGCAAAAACAAGAGAGCGAGGGTGATTGGGTAAGAGGTGTACAAGATGAGATGAGAGGCTGAATTATAAGGAAATAGAAACCAACAAAATGAGAGATATGAATTGGGAGGTAACAGAGGGTTACTGAAACTTGATTGATGAGGCAAATTCATAACAGTACATACAACCTAAAGTGAATCTATTGTGTGTGTAGAGATTGATAGGTCTGCTTGTGCACACGCCGATATGTCTGTGTGTGTGTGTGTGTGTGTGCGTGTGTGTATGTGCGTGTGAACGTGGGCATGTTCTCCCCTCCCCCCTCTGCTTTGAGTGCTACTAGGATGAGTGTGTTCCATATGTATGTCAGCTCTGATCACTCAGTGAAACATGGGTGGAGAGAGGAAGAGGAGGGTGTGGAGGCTCATTCACATCTGCATCAGTCTATGGGTGACTGAGCATCTCAGACCTGAGGTGAGAAGAAACAAGTTTTTTGGGAGGAGGCAATAGATGAGAGTTGAGAGGGGTGTTCTTCAGGGAGGGATGGAGGGAGGGAGAGATGGATAAATGGAAATAACATTCTTTCAGCACATCCAGCTTCTTGGGAGAATTATTGGTTTACTGCTAACATTTGTTCCTCCGTCTCTTACTTTTCTTTGTATTTCTTTATTTTTTCTATCCCTCCCCTCCATTCTTGCCTTCACTCTCACTATTTCTTTCTGTCTGCTGTCAGTCTCTGTCTTTCTCCCTCTACGCTGCCCCACCCATGTGTACTTTGACACCCAACTCCTGCTCTGCGCGGCAGAGGGTTGGCCCCAGCCTTCAGTGTCCTAGACCTCAGTCATGTGACGCTGACCTGTTATGTTTTACAAGGCTGCAGTGCAGCGAGGGGGCCTCCAAGGAAAAGAGCTACGTTCACCAGCGGCAGGAAACAAAGCACAGCTTGGAGGGGAGAAGGCGAGTGTGTGTTTGAGTGAGTGTGAGTGGGGGGGTGGGGGGGTCAGGAAGCAGTATTTCAAGCGATGGAACTCCACTATAAAAAGTTTGACATCAAGAAGCATGGCAGGCAACGTTCAAACGTGCTGCGTTGTTGTCTGCCTGAGAAGGAAAGTCTTTGATCAAAGCGAGTTGGATTTTTTCCACCTGGCTGACGTTAGATTTTTCAACTCTTATTGACATGCTCAGATGAGCTCTGGCCTTAATCTCCTCTCTCCTTCTCTCTCGCTCTTCATCTCCCTTCCTCTCTCCCTGCATTAAATCTCACGCATCTGAGCCTCCTCTCCCTCCTCTCCCTCCTTCCCCTCCTCTCCAGCTCTCTGGTTTATTCCCAAATGAGCTGACCTTCACTATCGCTCAGCTCTGTAGAGCCGTAAGTCTGCTCTCGCTTGCTCTGCGGCTGTAATCTATGGCTGTAGATGCAGACGTATCCTGTTGCCCTCCCAGCCTCCTACGCACAAGAACACACATGCACAAACATGCACATGCATGCACACAAAAGAGATTACACACAGTAAAGTAAGTACATGAAGGATGACCACAGATACTTGCAAGCAAGTGTGGACACACACAAATGCACACAAACACACACATCTGTGTCATTCCTGGGAGATTTTAGCCCATTAAATGAGAGCAGCCCGGTCCAGTCTCTCAGATCGCTGCCGTTCCCCCCTCTTTGTTCCCCAAATCAGGAACAGCTGTGCTCCTCCACAGTTGTAAGTCACTCACTCAGTGGAAATTTAAAAGCCATTAACCGAGCCCCTCATTGCTACCCCACCCCTTTCTGTGTATGAGTGTGTGTGTGTCCATGTCTGTCTCGCTTATCTGTGTCTGCACACAGAGACACAGACACATTTTTATGCACACTTTTGTGCACATGCAGAAAGTCAAAGTACCCCCTCTTCCCTGTGCAGTACATTTGACACAGCGCCTCTTAAAGTGGCCTCTCTCGTGTTTTCAAGTGAAACATTTGGAGCAGAGCGTGGATTCATCTGTGTTTGGAGCGCTGCATGGTTGTGCCATGATCTGCCTCCCACACCTTGAGCACTTCTCTGTGTTCCAGCCAGCGAGTAGCTCAGTGGGGTCACCTGAGGTCATGTTGTCTTTGTGCGTGGAACAACAAAAACAAGGCCCCGTTGAAATAGCTCGCTGCTTGTCCACTTTCTTGGCTTAGCCAGCGAATTACTGTGCCAGGAAAGAACAACAAGCCCCGAGCCTTTCATAAGGCGAGCCCTTCAAGCTCACTACATCGACGCAGGCACAGCTGCACGCATGAACACACACACACCAAGCAGATGTTCATTGAGACAGAGACAGAGAGATGGAAAGACAAGGAAAGGAGGAGATAAAGGAAAAGGGAGAGGGACCATGACAAGAAGAGCGGACATTTGGATGCCAAAAGTCAAATCTATGGTTCTTTCCGCTGTTTTTCTTTTGTCTCCTCCTCCTCCTTCCCTCCCTCCTCTATCTCCTGTGGAGATCTCTCATTTCCTGCAGGCCCAATGTTGATTTCATACTGGAGCTCAGGGCTCAGAGTGGGAGTCTGTGAGATGAGTAAGGGGGAACGTGGGGAGGTGAAGTGTGGGGGTATTTGGGTTCAAGCCAAAAACAACCTTCACCTCCACTTCTCTCCACTACTCTGTGCTGATTTTTCAAATGTGAGCATGCTAGTCGAGGTTGTTTTTACTCGGCCTACAATCACACACACCTCAACACCTAAGAAAGGCCACAGTACAGCTCCACTTGCTCCACTGGGGTGGCTGGAGAAGTGTCTGGCTCAATAGCACCTAAACAATAGTTTGGTGAGAGGAGATGTTTTCTTTTCCAATGAGTAGGCTTATCCTCTTTTTGAGTTTGTTTTAGCCCAGATTCAACCACTTTAGTCAAGTTGAAGAGGGTTATAAAAAAATTTTTATAACTTTTTTAATGTCCCCTGTTATTCATTTCTTCCTCTGTTGAGATTTTGTCGTAGATTCAGATTTGTTTTAAAGCTGCAATAAAAAAGATTAACTAGCATTGTAGTAATTCAGGACTTTCTACAGTCACCGATGGCAAAGTGACCATCAAAATACAAGATGCTAATATGTTTCATTGTGTTCATATACTGTAAGATCTTTAGCTCATCTTAAAGGCCCTGAAGCCATATTTTCTAAATCAGCTTTTAGTTATTAGCTTCCAATATTTTTTGGGCACTTCACAAAAATGTATTTATGTTCCTTTTTGTGATTTTCAAGCTAGTTTGAAGTTGTGAGCTTCGTTGGAAAAAGTGTAGCAATCAGAATTTGACAGCATTTGAATTCAAAATGTGATGTAAATTGGTGGGTTGTTTGGTTGCTGTATACACACACTGTCCTGGTGAAGCATATTAGCTGGGTTTTTAAAAAACTAAACTTCAAGTAGTGATAACTCAAGTTATTTGATAAATTTTTCCTAGGATTGTTGCACATTTACTCAAACGTCACCCGGGGCTTTAAGGACGACATACAAAAGATTCCATTCATTTATTCATTAATCAAAACATCCTTAAATGAACTCAAACTAGTAGTCATTGTGACCTATGAGGATACAGATGACACATAAGTTAATGGAGGAAATGGTTTCTATGTGTCGTAACAATGACCTTTTATAGTCGAGGCAGATCAATTTACCAGCATACAAAACCAGGATGAAGCCGTCCGCACTAGAATTATTTTCATATCTGATTTTGAATTTTAAACGTGTGTTTCTCTCACAAGTGCTAACCAAGGAAGAGGAAAAGGGCTGAAAAACAGAAGTTTGACCATTGTGTCTCGCTGGCACCGGCGCCAATAACATGCACAGTTAGACTCTCGTTCATGGCAGATTGTAACACTCAGATAACTGTGGCACATGGGCAATTTCTGCTCTTCACTTCCTTTCCCTTATTGCTAGCATAGATGAGGCCTTCTAGACATGAACAGCTGTGGCCCTCAGCTTTCACTTCCCCTTCTATAAAACCACACATGTATCTGTTACCATAACAAGTTCTCCAAACGTGGCCTCTAATGCCCTCTGTACCTCCCCCATGCCAACACATGCACACGTGTCTGCAGGACTGCTTATATATGTATGTATATATGTATGTATATATCTATATAGATAGCTCTAGTTGGTTGTTCTTTGAGTGCAATGTTGTAAATTAATGATATTTTCAGACCTGTGACAAGAAGTAGTTTTCGTAGAGATTTTTTTTTTTTTTTTGTGCAGATTTGTTTTTCAGTGTGGAAGGGTGGTGACAGGAACTTCCTGTGTTCAGGTCTCTCAACATTGTCACCTTTTATACGTGTAGTTGCACTCACTAGCTAACCACAACATAGATACCTAATTTGGTGCCATGGTGCACAGAACACAGACACACACACACACACACAAGTCAAACAGAGAGGCATTGCGTGACTGAGGCTTCACACCTCTCTATCTCTCTTTCACTCAACGAAAGCATGAAAAAAACCCTCACCCACAGTAATGTGAGAAGTGCGTGTGTGTGTGTGTGTGTGTGTGTGTGTGTGTGTGTGTGTGTGTGTGTGTGTGTGTGTGTGTGTGTTTGTGTGTGTGCGTGCATTCAATATCTTTCTGGGGCACAGACTCACTATGCCCTTGTTTGGACTCTTTGTCATTTGTATACTTACTATATATGCACACATGCACATGCAGAAATAGACTGAGCTCATGTGCCCTCTCACACACCAGCTCCTGTTTGTTAGTGGGTAGACGTTCCATGCTAATTCAGACAAAAACACACCTCACATGCTCTTGAGGTTTCTTTGTCTGCGACTTCACAGCTCTGTTTGCATGCAATCCAGATATGCTCCTACACATTCACACTGTAGCCTCAAAACTGTCTCTTTGCAATTTGTGAATGAACTCCCTGACACAATAGCTCAGCCTTCTCATTGTCTCTCACTGTTTTCTCTTGTGATTTAAGTTGAAGCAATGCAATGTGAAGGTGTGGGCTGCGAGTGGTGAACAATAGCTCTTGGATGATCTCATTTCTTATGCCAGTACCCCAGTAATAGAAACAGTTTACGGATGATGAAAGGAAAGAAAAAAACAATACCCAGAGGTAAGGAAGGAGCTCCCTTAAGCTTGCGTGTGTAGCTGGCTGCCAAAAAACATCCCATCCTCTTGACCCATTGCACCTCTGCCCATGGGCCGGAAAGCTCAGTCTTGTGACAGGGAGCCAGTGGCCAGGTGGCTAATTGAGCTGTTCCCAGGGCAGCCTGTGACAGCGTGCCACCCTGTGCCAAGGTGTTGGGGTTTCCCAGGGCTCAGTAATAGACGCTTTTAGTCCCCATCAAGCGTGTCCAATCGCCCAGGCACATAGTACGGGACACACAGGACAGACTGGACACACTTATCCCAGTGGAGAAATGTTGGGTTGAGTAATCCTTTTGAAGATGTATTGCATGTGGATTCAAACATCACTTTTTGTATTTGTGAACGCTGTGTTGAGTTAAATGCAAAGCGAATGAATCCTTGATTGTTTTGTCATTTCCAATTCATGACCGGAGGGCAAATTTGAACTCTTGAAAATAAACTCCATCAGGAGTACATAAATACTGTGCAACACTTCCTCAATCAGCTCTATGCTGCATCATTATTTGTGGTTGCTATACGGTAAGTAAAGGCATGATCTCTCCTAGTGTGTATATAAAAATGTCTTGCTTGTTAACCTGATGTAGATGGAGGAGACATTGGCAATGTTCACAATCACAGCTCCATTTGATATAGCCATTTGTGTAAACCTTCAGTTTATTTTAAGTGTCACAGTGTTATTTTCTAAAAGTTTTCTGTCCACATTGAAACATTCTCCACCTGTCCTGAAACTTTGAACATTGAACATTGAATTAAAGAACACAACCATTGACATCTAATTCTATTCAGACAACTGCACCAGTGTAAAATATGATGTGATGAAGGGAAGTAATTGTCGCTGAAACAGATGGTACTTCTTGGGCATCTTTATTAAGAGCCTCAATACAAATAAGCTATTGAATAGACATGTAGTTGTCTGACAGCATGTCAGTATAAACAACACTGGGATTGTGTTATCAGTGGTATTGAAACTGATTCTGCTAGCTTTGACCCAAAATGTGAAACCAGCTCCATAAGATCACTGGAACCTCCGTCTCAAATGACACATGCTACAAGTGCAGACTGATACTCACATATCAAAACAGTAATTTCTTGCATTGTTTCTGTGTGTGAATGAGTTAAACTGTTTTTTTGTTTTTTTTTGAGGGAGTAACGGGACGGGGGGTAAAGTTGGAGGGAGATTCGCCGGCTGTGAGGGATCAGTTTCAGGATTGTAAACATGGCGGGGACACCCCACACTCCCCCGACTCTGAAAAGTGCCTCTTTTGAAATGGTTGAGCCTATGGGTGTGCCCACCCCTCCCCACCTCCTCCCTGCAATCCTGCCCCCCCCCCACCACCACCACCTCCCCCCACCCCCACCCCTCTTTCCTCTTCGTGTTTCCTGTTGAGCTGGCTAGACTCCTTTGACAGATTTACAACTCTGGGGTCAAAGTTTTCCGAAGGCAGCAGATAAATCTTACACCGCCCCCTCCCTGCTTCTCCTTCACCTGATAAAAAGACACACACTCTGAACAGCCACCCCCCCTGCCAGCCCCATGCCCTTCCCCCTCCCCACCACCACATCCTTTCATGTGTAATGTGCCTTTTTTCTAAAGCAGAAAAGGTCTGCCTCTGTGCATGTGTTCACCTATGTGCATGAACATGTGTGTGAGGACGCCTGCATTTATGTGTTCTGGAGGAGGCGTGTGCAAATGCCTCTGTGCATGTATGTGTGTGTGTGTGTGTGTGTGAGAGAGAGAGAGAGAGAGAGAGAGAGAGGGAGAGAGAGAGAGAGAGAGAGAGAGAGTGTGTGTACACAGAAGGGTAAGTGCCGTGCAGTTTTGCGGTTAATGGAAAGAATGCAGGACATTGTTCTTAAACCATAAAGGCAGGCTGATGTTCCAATCGTTTTTTGGGGGAGGTCTGGTGCCCCCCCTCCCCTCTTCCCACCCCTTCTTTTCCCTCCATCTGATTTTTATGTTTTGGTCCCAGTGTGATACTCACTCTGCCTTCGTCTCCTCTCCCCTGATAGATAACAGGAGCAGGAGTATTCTTCATTCCACCAGCATGCCATCATTTGTATATTCTTCCTCTTCTCCTTTATCCCACCCACCATAACATACATTTCTCTTTATTTGCTTGCCTTTTATCACTTTGTATATGTCAAACATCGTCCGCTCTTTTGGGACAAGCTGTGGTAAAAGTACTGTCTGAAAACATGCACAGGTCCTGGGGGTATGGCTCTTCTCCTCCTCTCACTCTCTCTTTTGCTCTCTGTTTCCTCTTTATCTCCTCTGATCTCTGTTTCAGATGGGAGGCAAGATGATCAGTGTTCACAATCTCCAGCCAAAACACATACTCTTTTTTGTTGCCAGTTCTTCTAATAACACATTACTCTCTCTGGTGCTTGTCATTCAGCATGTTGGGATATTTAACCCCTCCTCTCTCATTCATCTCCTTGTCTGACAGGCAGCAGATGTGAAATGATTTGGATTGGTGGCACATGTGTAGATTTGTCCAATCGCCTTCGATCTGATGCTAAAGAGGGGATATGATTTAAACTAGAGAGCATCTCTCTTGAGACTTTGAATATGAACAAAGGGGACGAATAAATGTACCAAGAAGGAAATAAAACATAAAATATAGTAATTGGTTGAAATAAACCATTACCAAAGAGACTTACAAGGGTATTTAGCATGAAATGTAATATATGATAAATATTTTCTAGTTCCATTTATTGTTACTATTTTGTTATTTTAAGAATCACTTTACTAGATAAAGGTAAAACACAGGTGGCTGATATGGATAAAATCAAATATCACAATATTTTAGACTAAGTACCTATTATCGATATTGCGACATTATTGTAACATTGTAACTCAGATAATAGAACAGCTTACACCATGGGACAATATATATAATATAATATAGATATAATTCCCAGCCCCAGTAAAACTACACACTGCTTTTAAGTTAAGTGTTATCAAGATGGGTTCAGGGGACTAATGTACCCAGTCTGGCAAAATAAGGAATACACTACTGAAATACTATTCATAACATATTGTCTCATAATAGACAAGGTATATTTAACCCTTCATATTTGCAACAATTCTACAATCAAACACCACCTTATCTTTGGAGGGCAGTTAGAATATGTTGCGAATGAACCAAACTAAAATAAATCCCAAATGAAATACCAAAAACTGAAATGAAAGGAACAGATTGGCAATTGTTGACAGTCATAGTCTCTGCTTGTTTCCTGTGCCATTAGAGTTGAGGTCAGTGAACTCCAAGCAGACTCCCTCAGGGTTGGACTCTCAAGCAGCTGTAGGCTGAATGCAAATGGCCCACAGCTAAGCAAACTGTCTTAAGAGACATCCAGAGACATCTTCTTTGATGAGAAGACGCTGGTATGTGGCATAATGGGCTTCACGAATGATGGCGTGGGCCAAATGGTGCTTATGCGGATTAAAATCCATCAGGCTCAAAGAATCTGAAGGGAATGCTGCAACATTTTAATATATTTGATACAGAAGCAGAATATTCATTTTATGATACGATGAAATGGTTTTCTTTTTCCTTTTAAGACTATGTAGAATTTTTATTTGTTTGGTGCAAATTCACAGAGCTGTTCCCGACGGCAACAGCCACCCTGTCTTGTGACCTTACAAGATCCAATGAAATGGTGCGTATTCATAGCTCAATTGAGTTTTTTTTCCCCCAGTGCTTTTTCAGTCACTATTAAACTGCCAACACTTGATTTGTGTTGATATTTTACTGACTTCTCCTGACCTTACAAGATCCAAAGAAGACAGCCAGCCTCCACTTCTCTTTCGCTCTTGGAATACTGGATGCAACAACAGGCCTCACAGCAGCTATGAAGATAACGCTCCCACGGGCAGAAGAACTCTTAACACACTTTTGTTTTTAATAATTCCAGATTTTCATGGTTTTTTGTTTTTCCTTTTAAATATGTTGTGTAAAATTCCCACTGAAACTTACCCTTCAAAATCTTGTAAGGCATTGTTTTACTCCTTAATTATTCATTGAACATAAGAAAGCAGAGATAAGTAGGAAAATAATGTTAAATAACATGTAATATACTGTATAAGGACCTTGGTTCAGCCTTGATCTATTCATGTGTGCACGAGAAGTATCTTAACTGAAGGCCTTGCATAGCTCATGCTGTTTTATTGAGTAAGTGGAGAACAGACTCTTTTTTTTTTTTTTTTGCTGTGCTCCTCAAGCCTTGCAACCTTGTAAATCAGCATTGATTTTCCTCTAATTTTAACCTTACAGTAATATCATATTCTTTATAGGCCGCAACAACAAACATCCCCCAATGTATATGTACACACACAAACACACACACACACACACACACACACACACACACACACACACACACACACACACACACACACACACACATACATACATTCTTCCCATGGTGTTGGATCAATACACATGATTGATTTGGTGGTGAGCTGGACAGCCAGTCCTGATCAATGTTAGCTTGGCTGATGGCCGCAGACCGTACATCACTGTCATTCACAATGTGTGTCGAAATAGGTGAATGTGAGTGAGTCTTTTATCTTTTCCATCACTTGTGATAGATAGCAGTCTGTTTTTTATTGCATCATATTATCTTTGGTTTCCGTTTTGCTCAGTGAAGAAGGCCTGCTATTGAGACAAAAGTTTAGCCTGAAGCAAAGAAGATTCAAATTTATACTGTTGTTGTCAGGTGAAAACTTCAGTTACTTTCTCTTCTGAGGCTGAGAAACAGAAATCTAATCTTTGAGTTTATGAAACTCAATCAACGCCTTTGACTTCTAGGTTTTCCCCAGATGTCAGATGTGCAATAACAACTATATAACAAACGGCACATTAGTCAACAATGTGTTATGAAAGAGCGATGATGTTAGAACAGAAAATCGAAACGAGTGTAAACACTGTCATATAGGACACACCCTGTCCACAGGTCATCCTGTTTTGCAAACTGCACACATGCTCATACACACACACACACACATACACCCCCCTCCCTACACACACACACACACACACAACCACACAGTATCAGATTTGCAGGGAAGCACATCAAATATTACAAAACATCACATGCCTTGTGAAACATTGCACGCGTTGCAGCATACGCTTTGTCGTGCAGTGACCTTGAATATTTAAGAGGCCCCGTAGTGGAGGTTTCTCCCCCTGTGCTTTTCACACATCAGTGCCGTAAGACTGAGTGATATGATGGCAAAGGTGGCATAGGGAATGACTAGCCAAGTGACAGAGAGGAGGGTTAAAACAGAGGAAAAAGAGGAGGAATGGAGGAAAAAGAGAGGTGGTGGGGGTGGAGCGGCACCAGCTGACTCTCTCCAGGGAAATCTTATCATAGAGTAGAGAGAGGGGAGGTGGCTTTCTACTGGAGCGAAAGATTGGGATGAACAGATCAGAGGTAGGGGGCTTTAGAGGATTAACAAATGAACAAACCTGTTGTCCTCTCTTCCCCTTCTCTGACCCATCATCCTCTTTTGCCAACTAGACATGCTCCATATAATTGTGTAAGTCTCTAAGCAACCTTTCTGGAGTTTTTATGTCTTTTCACTAAACCTGTTACTGGATTTCGGTTCGTTCCAAAAGCTCGTTCATTCTCTCTTTTTCTACCCTTCCTCCCCCTGTATCGGCTTTCTCCTCCTTTCTAACTCACTCTCCGTCACTTCCTTTCCTCGCTCTAAGCATGTCCGCATTTGTTCTAGTTCTGAGAGATGAGGTAGGGATGGACAGAGAGGCAAGACAGAAAGAGAGAGAAAGAGAGCTAATGCTGTCTGGTTCGGTTTTTGTTAGAATTCTTTTGGCTCTGCACACCTTGTGTCACTCCACTGGTCCTATGTTGGCCATAATATCAAGCGACAGGCCGGCTTTCCACTCCAACAAGCCCGTGTCCTTAAAAGTGGGGACAAGAGAGGAAGCGAGGGGTTGACGTAGAGGGATGGGAAAGGAGGGGGATATCAAAAAATAATGAGATGTGTAGATGGAGGGGTGGTAGGTCAGGGGATGAGGGAATGAGAGGATAAAATATGAAATACAAAAAAAAAAGTAATGACATCTAGAAACCCCCCCCCCCCCCCCAAAAAAAATACCCCACTGCTCACCTCCTCCCTCTGGCAGCACCGAGGTCAGCTGTTCTATGAGAGATCCGGTGACCTTTTAGAGCAAACTTTGATGTTAACTTTGCATGATTTGTTTGGCTGCTCCACTGTGTTGGTGAAGAGAGAGCAAAAGAACAGAGAGAAGAGAGAGAAGAGAGAGAAGAGAGAGAATAGAGAGAACAAGAGCGAGAGAGACAGAGAGCATGGACTGTATTCCTGAAACTAGGCCAGTCACTGTCTAGAAATGTGGACTCATGTTCCCGTTTCCAGCAATTCCCTGGAGGAGCCGTCCTGCCTGCTGTCTGCCTGCCTGCTCGGCCAGTTCAGTGTCCGCTGTGCTGCCTTCACTGTCCTCTTTTGCTCTTGTGTTGCATGATACTGTTGTCCAAACAAGATTTAAAAACACAGCTAAGAGCCACACCGTTGCACCGGGTGCCATACACCGTTATTAAAATGAACATGGGCACTGCAGTTTATTATGATATTTAGAGTCGATCCAACATAAACAGTGCTGCTGCTGTAAAAACTCACAATGCACCACATGTGTATTAATCCACCACTAAAAATAGTCCCTGATAAATTCACTACTGTTTGGTTATATTTGCTATAATCTACAGTGTCCAACTGTTTTAGGAAAAAAGAAGAAAAAAAGTCATTTTTAAAGATTTATGCAATCAATAGGAACCAATAGGATTTCATCTGAGTGTCACATGGGCAAGTCACAGGAAGTATTGACAGACCAGTTAATTATTGTTGGTTTCAATCTTTTCATAAAATTGTTGATAATAAGAAAATATCATATAACTCCAGATGATCATATAAACCCTAACCCTCTTTTCTATTGTTCTCATTTTTTTTGTCTTTTCCAGTTTTTTGTTTTTGTTAACAGCTGAAGAACATATTTATTTTAACAGTTCAAACAGCCTTACTGCAGCCTCTCTGTCTTTGATTGCCTGCTTCTCAATTGTGTGGAAACAACAACATGAACATCTATATAATAAAAGATAAAACTGAAGTAATACATCCATAAAACTGAATATTATGATCTTAAAGTGTTAGGTCTGTTGCATTGGATTACATTAGATTGTTCAGGCGTTTGTATTCACCTGCTGTATATCCATTTATAGCACCTAGCTGGTAAGTCTTTTTCCTTGTATTAGAATAAAACATTAATTTTTTAAATCGAGTAGCGACAGTCATTGGATGTGTGTGTGAGTGAGACAAAGAAAGAGTAAGATAGAGGAAGGTTAACTCTCTAGGTTGGGACATTGAGGCAGTTCGACCTCTTTTGTAACCTCAGCTGCTGCCACCAAACCTCTTATATCATCACTCATCTGTTTGAATCGAGCAAAGTTGGCTAGGGGACAGGGAGCCGTGAGGAGGGAGGGGCCAGGCACAAACATAAAAGCCTTGTGTCGACATCTGCCAGCCTACCTATGGCTTCGCTCTGCTTGGCACTGCCAACCCATTAGCATCATGTAGCACCTGGCGTTAATCCAACCAGGACAGTGTGACCTTAATCTCTCTGCCTGACACTGAGCCCCTAACACATCTGGCCACCTCCGGGTGCAACAGTCACGCCCTGACTGTTTTTACAGCCTCCTCCCAACATCACTATAGGTTAGCTCTTATTAAACTGCACTGACTAATCAGCTCTGGCAATACTGAGTGGATCAGACTTGTTGTGGATTAACATGGACACATGGCATTGCTCCAACATGTTGATACTCTCTGTGTTTATGCATCACCTCTCCATCCATCCCTTCATTCTTTCAGTTGTCCGTCTATCCATACCTCAATTTACTACTCTGACAAATGATCTTTAAATTCTCCCACTAATTGCAGAATTCTGGATATAAAATTGTGAGTCAAAGACAACAGTCATTGGCTTTTGAAACAAAGGTTTTGCACAAGACATTTACACAATACCACTCAAATGGGATCTCTGGTTTATTTTCCTGCAAACATATTTCCATAATTGACTTCAGTACAATGCCTGTAACCTCACTGGATATGTCACTCTCCAGCATTATGATTGGAGCATTTAGAAAAAGCAACCATCCTCATGAGGGAAGTTTCCATCTTAAAGCTCATTTAGACTAACTCTACAACCACAGCACACAGGGGTGTCCCATCAGTTTGGATTCATGAGATAGAAATCTCTTTTCTTGTAAATTGTAAACCCTAAATGATGTATGTGATGCTGAAAACTCCTCACCATCAGTGACAGACACAGCAGGAAAGAGAGCAAAATTACTGGTTTACTATACCCTATATTACATTACATTACAATTTGTATGCCCATATTTACCTATTCTCAATAAAAATGTCCAAGTGTCTTCATGTACACAACTCTTTTAAAACTACCAACATACATATTAATAGTATTACTAGTCCTGATATTAGCTGATTATGACTGAAAAGAAAATCACTTATCCCTACTGTGTTTAGACTTCTGTCCTTTGAGCTGTAGGCATAGCTATGCCTTGATTACCATCATTCTACTGCCGTTCCATAACTGTCCTTGTGTTTTTTTTTCTTTTTTCTTGCAGAGAGATCAAGGAATGAATTTTCCTTCTCCGCCTCATTTGGATCAGATCCGCAGCAGGTTTCTTGTGGAGACATTTAAGGATTATGGTCACTCCTCACTGCCTGTTTCTGTCAGTCTCTGTGTGGCCATTCTGTATTCGTAGACCTGAAAAAAGCATCTCAAGTCACAGATGAGCAACATTTGATCCTGAGTGATCATTATGTGTGGGTATCATTTCCCTTTTGCGTGCCATGCAATGAGTCATAGTGAGAATAAGTCAGCGTGCCAATATAGAGACTGAAACTAGTGACTCCATTTCCATTTATTCATTAATATACATGGAAAATGCTTAATATGTAAAAAATAGAGCGCTGTCAGAGTGTTGTTTTTTAGTTAGTAGAGGCGATTACTTGATTGAGGGCGTTGCAAGTACAAAATGTGATAAAATCCACTGCTTAAACCCCTTTGATCTCAAAAACACTATTGTACAAAGTTCCCATTATATAAATTAGAGTTATTAGATTTTGCTCATCACAAGAGGAATCCTGTTCACTTGAAATGTTGGATTCATTTATCAAATTACCCCAGGTATTTTTTTAACTTGTCCCTAAAAGGAAAATGAGCTCTTGAGTTATTTAAACACGCCTGAAATTGTCTAGGGGCACTTTAGTTTAATGGTGACTTGCACAGGAAACCCAAAAGAGATAGAACACATTATTCAGGGTGGTGAGAGAAGTCAAAAACCTCAAACTTCCGTCACCAGGCTCATGTTGTTTTTCTCTCTTTCACAAAATGAAAGACATCTTTGATGCCATGATTGGCACCTTTAAAGTATATATTTATATTTCAGTGCAGCTCATTTCAATTTCTTGCCACTGTAACTTTTCTGAAAGTGTACAATAAACATAAAATAGTAGCCCATGCTTTAAAACTATGACCCCCTCTGTGAGCCACTTTATTCACTCTCCAGCAGAGTTTACTTTACACTCCCTCCCCTCTGAGGCAGCCTCCTGCTCAGCCATGCATTACACCCCTCCATTTGCATCACGCTCAGTTTTTCCTCTGTTGTTTCCTCTGTTTTTGTCACAGCATGACATTGTAATCAATAAGCAATTAAAAAATGCAATGTGGCACAGGGTATTTCTTACTTTACTTCATGGGTTTGTTTTCAGGATGTGTGTGTAGCTTTCGCAAGGATGTGGAGCAGAGAGCAGACCATGCGTGTGTGTTGGGGCCACATTGTCTGACACATGGCATCCATGAAAAATAAAAATACGGCTTAAAGATAACTCATGGATGAGCACATGACATTTATAAAAGCTTGTATCTGTGGTTACAGGTATGATATGTGAGCTTTTTTATTGACATTACTGTGACATTTGCCATTTTATTGATGACATTTGAAGAAGTTGACCACGCAAGTTCCATGAATAACATTTAAAGCTGCAGCTTATGATGAGTCTTAAAGGGGGGCAAGGGGGGAAGACGAGCCAGCTCAAGGTCAGAAGATACTCAGCAGTAATCTTAACCAGGAAGAGGTGTTGAAACCACCCATCCTGTGCAAAGAAATAGACGCTGCTGGTTTACAAGGAATTCACACGCAGAGCCTACACCGGTCACACTGATATTCCAGTGTCAATCGGCGCTGCTGCAACCGAAGGCCTTTACAACTTTATCTAACAGTACGTTGCATGACATGAACAATCATCCCCAATTACAACTGTGCTCGCTGTAACATACACACCGACCTGACAAGCATATCAAGTATGTCACTTGACAGTTTATACTGCCGGGCAGTGGGATTGAAATGTGTTTATGGAGTGAGTTTTTTCTCTCCCTACACCTTGTGTGCTTTTGCGTGTGTGTTTGACCTGTTTTATCAGAATGCTGACACTTCGTTCTATAGTCTCTTGACCCTGATAGACAGGCAGCCGGGGCAGATGTCTCCCATCAGCCGTGTCCATTCTACCCCCAACACCTCTGATATGACAGAGCTGCCTGCCTGGATAGCTGTTGGGAGAAGCTTCAGATGGTGTAGGTTTGTATGAAGTGACTGCATGTGTGTGTGTGTGTGTGTGTGTGTGTGTGTGTGTGCGTGTGTGTGTGTGTGTGTGTGCGTGTGTGTGTGTGTGTGTGTGTGTGTGTGTGTGTGTGTGCGAGTGTGTGTGAGAGGGAAAGAGAGAAAGGGTGTGTGTGTGTGTGTGGGAGGTAAGCAGAGAGAAAAAGAGAAAGAGGAAAAAAAATATCTTGGCGTGACATTTTGTGTTTCCTGGTAATGTTTAGTAATACTTTATTATTACTACATTTCATTATTAGTTATTATATGTTCAAAAAATAGCACAGTGTGTGTTCATTTGTGCGTGTAGAGTGTATGCTTTCCTCCATTAAATCGTTTTGCATGTGTGTGGTAAAAGCCAGGATAAAGTATGGTATGTTTTACATTAATACAAGGGATGATGGTTAAGGGAAAAAAAGAAAAGGAAAAAAATCACCTCTGTTGGTCCAGAAACTTCCACTTCTCCCCGTTTCTGCCTCTCTCTCTGTTCTCCTCCTCTCTCTAACACTCTTCGCTTTTTTACAGGCTGCCATTTCCACTAAATTAGTGCCCAGGGTTTTAATTGCAGTTTATGAAGCTCATTTATTGGCACGAGAGTCTGTGTTTGTGTGATCTGGCATCCAGCGAGGCAGGCCAGTCCTCTCCAAGCCTCCCTGCGGTTTTGCATTTCTTTTTCTTTTTTTTTTTTCCCTCTTGTTTTTTTTCTCCCCCCCCACACCCCCACCTCCTCCTTCCTTTCTTTTTAACACCAGAATGTTGCTGGGCTTAACCGTACATGCTGCTGTTTTTATAGAGAATTAGCACTTCTTTACCCAGCGCTGGCTGTGTGGCTCCACACTGGAAGTGTTGCCTTTAAATCAGCCCTCCCCTTTAAAACCGCGCAGGCACGTGCCAAAAGCCGCACATTTAGCATACAGAAGCTATCATTTCCTATGACTTTAATGGAAGAGTTCAGATCAATAAGTAATGTTACAATATTCAAGCATGGTACACAATAAATGTAGGATATTGTTGATTATTGTTATATATGCTGTAGGCTGTAGAGCCTGTGATCCTTCACAAAGAATGGACACTGTATTCATGACCCACAACGATCTCTCTTCTCCAGATTTCTCTAAATTTCTCTTTCATTTCCCCTCTCTCTTTCTCTCACCCCCTCCATGGCATTCCAGTGACACCCTGGAGGCTAATTAAGCCTTAATTACATTTGTTGGAATTGATTTGTGATTTAGTCTTTCCTCTGTTGTTCCAGCTCATTGGCCCCCATAGAAATGTCATTAATGCACCATTATTGTCACGGGCGGTCTAATTAAAGGGACATACTCTCTGGGTTTCCTCTGATGAGATGCTGGGAAGGGGAACATGTTGGCGACTGGCACCTCGATGATCCAAAATGGAAGACACAATAGGAGGGAGGAGGGTGTAACACAACCTTATGGGTGGGCATAAAAGCTCTGTGCAGTCAGAGGTTGCCAGGTGCTTGGAAAAAAGTGTGTTACTCATGTTGTGTGACATAGCATTATCATATAATGATGTTGTTTGACATGCAGAGGTGAACCTTTTATTTTCATGATATTTTTGCCAGCTTTAAAAGACTGGTACAACATTTAGGGAAATATTCAGATTTTCTGTCTTGCCGAGAGTTAGATGAGAAGATTGATACCACTCTTGATTAGCCTAGCTTAGCATAAACACTGAGAGCAGGTGAAAATAACCTGGTTTTCTCTCTCCTCCTTCTCTCTCTTAAAATTACACCTCTAAAGCTCACTAATTAACTAATTATATCTTGCTTGTTTAATCCTTTCAACCAGGAATGTAAAAAACGAGAAACTGTAGTTTAATGGGAAGTGTTGCATTGGTTGCTTGGCAACCCCATAGTGATGCCAGTGAAGCATATAATTGTTATTAAACAACAGAGAATATGTTCATTAGTGATCTTAAGGCATTCTGATAGGCATACTTTTGACATTTTGGCCAGGCTAGCTATTTCCCCATTTCCCATCTTGATGCTAAGCTAAGCTAAAGACTAGCCAACTCTCACCCCACACTTAATATACAGGTATGGGAGCAGTATCAACCTTCTCTACAACAAGCAAAAAAGCAAATCAATTCCTCCTTTAAATGAACTTTTAGTGATTAGAATTCCTCAGTGACCTAAAAATCACAGTGATAGTGATCTTGGTCTTTGACATCCAGCACTTTAGCTTTTACCTGAATACTCCCTCTCCTCTACAAGATAACAAGAAGTCGGATATTTGATGGTAAGAGGTGAAAATGAAAGGTGCACAAATATGATTCTCTCACAAATTTAGCTTCATGCCCTCTGGATATGATCCCCGGCCTAAAATGTGTTCTGTCTTAATGGGGGTGACCTGAGGAGCAGAGCATCGGGCTGCTTGCAACACAGCATGGCTAAAGAAGCAAAAGCACGCTTGATTCCCCTTCAGAAATAAAAAGCAGAATTTTGAGTTGGCAGTTGTTTGTGCTTCTTTTAAAACACTAGTCTTTCCTTAGGGAGGCTTGTGGGAGGGAAGCGAAAAAAGGGAGAGGGGGTTTTGCGGTGCATTCACATGTGGAAGCTCAAAGCAGTAACAATCTTTCCCAGCCTGCTCTGGCCTCATATGGCCTATGGTATCCTGCTAAGAGCCTCATAGCACAAAACTGTTCCCTCTAACGCTCTTTCTCTGACTGCTCCTCTTTCATTCTCTTTTCTGTCTTTGCTTGCTCACCAACTTGCTTCCAGAATGAGTGCCTGCCACTCTCCCCTGCTCTCAATCTTAGTGCAATTCTATCTGTTGTCTGCATGCACCCTTACTGTCTGTTATGGTTGTTTATAATGGGAACCAGGCCAACATGCTGGCTGGCGGGCTGACGGGTGTGTTAGACAACTGCTTTATAGTTGGCTAGGCTGGTGAGAGAGGAAAGGAGAGACAGAAAGAGAGAAAAAAGGTGGAGGGAAGGGAGGGAATGACAGAGCTGGAGATAGAGAGGGAGAGGAGAGGAGGGAATGGGGTCACTTGAGTTTGTTGCTCATAGGATATCAAGCGGCTCACTCTCTCCACCCCGTTTAGTTGTCTGGCTCTTCTGTTACCTCCCTCCGTATCTCATCAAAACCGCCATCTTTGGGAGTGTTACTACAACAACAATGTCCTTCACAAAATAATCCAGCAACCCAGTTTTGAGTTCCTGCCTAATCATACCATGTAAACAATAATGATGAAGTTCAAGTGGAGCATTAAGTAAGCTTAAGTCTTGTATTTCTTAATATGGTATTGCCAGATCTCTGCAGACTATATTGAATGCCCTGAGAAATGCAGATTTAGAGCTGACACATGAGAAATGCTCTGCTTTTTACAGGTTCTTTTGCAAGGGAGTAAGTCATGAAAAACAGTATGTTGAGAAATACAGAGAGAAGTTAACCTCATCAGGAATATGAATTGTCCCTCACAAAGGTGTTTTCCTTAACTTTGTCAGGTCCCTGCGATTGCTGAGTCATCTGGAAAAAGCAGCGCTCTCGCATTCTTTATTCTTGGGTAATGCAGCATAGGAGGACTTCCATTTTTAGCTTTACGGCAAATTACATTAAGCTACAGTTCAGTGGGCCCTAATGCTTTGAAAGTAACAAAAATCGACGGAGAGGAATAAAAGTTTTTTTGATATTGCTCAGACTTTCTCCCAGCAAGGCCTCTTTTATACCTCCTCCCTGCCGCTGAGTGGGAGAAGAATGGGTTAAACCTGTCTGCGGCCCACATCTGGGAATCATTTGAAACATTCCACAAGGCTTACCACATGTTTTCAGATGGACTAAATCCTGCGAAAGGCTCGGCTGTCAGAGGTTTGAAAAATCATCTTTTTTTTTTTGCCAGGAGGGGAAAAAATGAGAAAGAGAAAATTAAACTGTATAATGGCTTTTCTCTCTTGCAGGTGAGATTATCTAGGGATGTGGGTGGGATTGAAGGGCTGTCCCCGTGTGTGGTGGCAGTGGTGGTGATGTGTGTGTGTAAATGTGTGTAAATGTGCCCTCCTACGTGTTGGTGGCATGTTATTTGAATGTGTTCTGAGTGAAAGCTGTTTCTTAACAGCCATTTGCAGTTCAAAGGAGGCTTTGGGGCTTGGCTAACTGTTTCCATGCATCTGATACAATCTCATCTGCACTCTCTTTCCTCCCCTTGCTCATTTCTTCTCTACTCTTCACAACCTAGAGCCATAAAGTGAACCAACGTGATAGTTATGTAGCTTTTCAGCAAGCCTATCCAGACACACTTACAGACACGGGTGGCACATTCAGCTACTGGCAGGGTTTGATCTGATATCTTCATCTTAATGTTACATACCCAGAAAAGCTCTTTTATTTAGACCATTCTTATAGCCTTCAGCCTTATACCGTGAAGTGCTCTCCATGGTGGCTGCTTGACGGTTTCACCATTACTCTCTACTATGGATGACAAGCTAATAAAGGGGTCGCAGAGTGATGAATGGCTGGCTGCTGGGAGTTCCAAATAAATATGTGGTTTTAGGCAGGCAGCAGCAGGCTGGAGGAATTAAAAGTCAAAGGACTCTGTGGATGGTGAATGACCACTGAGCCTTGGCACCTACTTACCTTCAAGTCTCTCTAGCTCCTTACGCCAGTCCGCTAGGTCTATGATCCATTCCAAATCTATACCCAAGGAAGGCTGGTAGACTGCCGGCCTTTCTGACGTCAGGCCCCAGGGCTCTCATGTTGCCCCGGTGCATTAGACGCCCTACTGTAATTGTCCACTGACATTTGGGGAACTGGAAATGTTTCTCTTGGGTGTGGGTGACACCCCGCTCAGAGGAGGGCCCCCCTGTCTCTGCCTCCCTCTCTTTTTCTCTGTGTAGCAGGCTGTGACATGAGGTATGTGGCCCCATGCTGAGGGTGAAAGCATTGATCAGCCTGGCTAATGTTACCACACTTTGGAAATAGCACTGGACTTTCACGCTGGACGTTTAGTGGCGGAAACTGAGCACCTGCTAAGGGGCTCACCAGGTGCCTCGTAAAATAAAACATGAGAGAGACACTCCACTACAGTCCTGTAACAATAACTACAGGGACTATAAGGCCACTGAGAACATGGACACTGTGCTTCTTGAAGTAATGCAGTAGTTGCCATTGCTAATCTTTTAGACTGGTGACGTCCAGCATTAGGTGAAAAGATTGATGCCACTCTCAGGTCTGTATGGTAAATATAAGGCCACAGATAGCAGCTGGTTAGCTTAGCTTAGCATTACAACTGAAAAAAGGAGGTAAACAGCAAACCTGGCTTTGTCCGAAGGTAACCGAAATCCATCAATAGTTCATAGTGCAGCACATAACACTGCAAAACCAAAACAAAAGTGTTTGTACATATTCAACAAATGAGATATGACATGTTAATCCTTGAGCTTTAAAGGTGCCGATGGGTGGATTTTGTTATCTTTAAACTGAGCCCAGCTAGATGTTTTTCCTGTTTCCAGTCTTAATGCTAAACTAAGCTAACTAACTGGCTGCTATCTGTGGCTTCATATCTAATGTGCAGACATGAGAGATGAGAGATCTAAGTAAGCAAATAAGCGCATTTCCCAAAATGTTAAACTATGTCAGTGCTACAGAAAACAATGTCCACTTTTGAATCAACATGACAGGTTGCATATGTGACCACTCTGACCAAATATTACATTTTTCCACCTTACTTTATTTGAGTAATGTTGATAAGAACTATTGGGTAAATAACAAAAAAACAAAAAATAAACAGAATGACCAGCTTTATAGGCCGGTCTGGACAAATAAACAGAATTTCACGCAGCAGGAGTATTTTGTTTGCTTTTCTATCTTGATAATCATCTCAGGATCCCTCTTGTTTATCCTCTGACCCCTCTGGGGATCCTGACCCCTAGGCTGGAAACCAGTGAGGTAATGGATCCAGTAATCCCAACTTGAAAAGAAACACCACTAGACGATAGTAAATGTTCTACTATCCAAAAGGATGGGAGCACATGTGCTGTATGCATACTTAATCCTTCATGTCAGTGTCAGGCTCGTCTGTCACCCTTTGTTGCTCTGTGGAAATCCTGAAAATGGAGAATGGAGCATTAGAAATCTTGGATCTTTGAAGCGTGTCCACATTCTGATTTTCTCTGTCTGTACAGTAGCCTGACACCAAGCTAATGCATGTGTCTTACAAGCCACTGTGTCAAGCTTGACATTCTGAAGGTTTACTTGCATACAGAGAGTCTATGTAAAGCATTACATGGAACAGGCATCACATGGCTTTTCACTATGCTTGACATGTCCTTATGGCTCTACAGTACATACTGAAAAGCAGTCTATATCTGTATCTCTGAGTAGAGGGGAGCTATACTAGACTGGAAAGCCATTAAGATTCAACTCCAGTAACTTCCAGTGTAAACCTGGCTACAAGTGGAGGATGCAGCTGGGCTAAGGAGACCCCAGAGGCCTTCCTAGCCAACCTAGAGATATGTAGAGGAAACACAACTCTACTCAATACAAATCCCCACATCGAAGTTGAGTGAATGAAGGCGAGCCCATGCAGTCTACATAAACACATGCTTATACACACATATGCCCGTCCCCCAGTTCCACCTGTCAGAAGGCAGTGACATTAGACAGCTCCATCTCTTCAACCACTCTGTTATGACAGCAGTTACTTCTACCAGTACATACTTTTAGCATTTGATGACTCCTTCAGTCAGTGGTTACTTGCATGCCTGTGTGTCCCATGTCACAACCAACGCAACCCCCCCCTAAGCACTGCATTCCTCACTTCTGTGGTGATGTGTGACAACTGACGCAGCTTAGTGGCACTCACAGCTTTTGTTAAAGAAAGCCTTAAAGGCAGCAGGGGAAACAAGGAGGATACTGTCGCTGGCACTCTCTCTGTATCAGTGCTCCCTGAAAAAAGACGGAAAGCAACTGAGAAGGTAACACGGAGGCAAAGCATGTCACTTGCTGTCTTGTGGCCTTTTGTCCAATCATATGGGACAAGGGGTTTCACATCTCCCACCTGTCACAAAACTTTGCTTTTTGGGGCGGAAAGCTATTGAGTGTAGCTGTCATATCTGAGGGACAGGAGAGAACCTGTTCTTTCCCCTGGCACACACAACTCCCTTACACACAAACACACTCACAAATACACGCACATCTTGCACAAACACACACACATACATACACAGCCGCATCCAAGAGAAAATGAAAGCTGCCAAAATCAATCATTTTAATTGTTGAACAAACTGTTGTTTATGTTTTGAGCAACCAATTATTTGAATAGTTAATAAAATGTAAAAAGAAAAGATGTCTTTACAATATAATAAAATTGATTTTTAACAGAATACAAAAATTGCCACCTTTTATTATTTTTTTTAAAGATGATAGATTAGTAAACATACAGGTGCATATGTATGCATGCACACACAAATGACGGCAACATTACCATTATCTTTAAGAATTTCTTTCAATTCAGCTACAAACTTCATTTGCTTATTTCATTTTATCGATTTTGAACAGTATTAGCATATATATATTAAATTGTTAAACAGTTGGCTGCTAAATGAAAATTAGACACACTGCTGACATCCATCATTAAAAAAGAACACACAACAGGACTTCATATTTACAATTTAACAATACAATTTAATCTTTTTGGATTAAAAGTGTGTAACGTAAAAGTATAATTTGGCTTTAAAACCACTGCGGAGCTGCATCTATGTCATATGGTGCAGAGGTCCTTGGAGAGGTGGATATAACAGAAGGAGCTCACTGCCCAAATGCAGTGCAACAAAAGCTTATGGTACAATCTCTGAAGGAAGATATTTTAGAGGCTTTAATGGTTTTCTCAGCAGGATGCGGAGGCATAGTCACGCAACGGAGAGGAGGGGCCAGATTGCTTAAAGTTTTATACAAAAGATACATATATTAATAAAATAAGAGAATTCCCCAGTGTCTCTGGTGTCCCACTGTGAGGATATGGGGTTGGCTTTTTTATGCATGCCACATTTTTAAGACTTGACAAAAAAGATAAAGTCCTGTAAGGGAAAATAGATTTCCTATGAGATCTTCCTGTAAAGCCTCAGCCATGTATGATGCTGAAACATGTGTTTATAGGGTGAAGCCATTATCACTAGAACAGTTAAAAATGTGCAGCAAATTGAGTTCATGATTGTTATGCAATATTCTACATAATGTAACCTCTCTCTATTGATTGCAAAAGCAAAATAATTTACTTTATAAATAGAAGTATTAATCATTATATTTCTCCATTTCAGTATATCTTAAAGGCAGAAAATGCAGGTATTCGATATAGGCTCTTTATCGCTACACAAATATACTGCTGCTTATCTTTGACCTGTTAAAATCTATTATTGCTTGGTATTTTTCCCTATGAATGTTTTGCCAACATTCTTCACATTTTGAGGCTTGTGTAAAATTAGCAGTACATTTTGCTCTGTTTTCCTTTTGGCTGACTACACTCTCTGTTGCAAGCTTGTGTTTGGCTGCATTACTTTTAACATACCATTTACATAACACCATGTAACTAATTATGTACTTCTTTTTTCGTTAGTAGATCATAAGTTTTATTTTCTAATTACCTATACCTTAAAAAGTATAGAAAATGGCTATTATTCCCTCCAAACTTTGCTTTTGTGGCCAGGACAGTGATTTTTTTGAAATGCGCCTATTTCAAACAGGATAAAAGATTAATTTGCCCATTTTTTATTAACATAAAGTCAGAAAAAACGACATATGAATCACTGGATACGATACTGGGAGACTATTTGTGAAAGTGATTTAGAGTATAATGGGAAATCTCCCTCTTCTAAATAATTTGTGGTATAACTTAAGTATAAATACATGTTAATTTACATGGCGTTTTTTTCTGACTTCATGTAAATGAAAATGTGCAAACTTGCCTGTTTTCCCATTTGAAATAAGTAAATTTAAAAATATCTTCGTCCAGGTTACAAGAGCAAATAATAGGGAATAATACCAATTTACTATGCTTTTTAGGCATACCAAATTAGGAAATAACACTTACTACCCAGGCACAAAAATAGTTGCATACACACATTTTTCTATAGTGTAATTACACAGTCAAATAGAGACTCACATGAAAGGGAGGAATTGTTTCTTTGGCTCCTCAGCTGAGAAAACAACAGGAACTTTTGTACATTTTATTGGGACATTACACGAAAAGGTGAAATCTAAGCTGTCCTGCCTCTCATCATTTGAGCAGAGCAGTGAGCACATCTGGAGAGAGCAGGACATCATCCACTTTTTGAGGACTGGCCCTCCTAAAAGGAAAGGGGCGGGGTCAGAGCTGGTGTTGGCTTTCACAGCCAGAGAAGGTGACTGCAATGGTTGCTTCTGCGATAGCCGTGCCAAACTTGCCTGCTCTGTGAAAACAGCTCGCCGCCTCTTTACCTACGGTTTGCCGGGGACGGGCAGGCGGGCGGGCGGAGGTGGTGGCGCTGGGGAAGTGGGGAGCTAATTTCCCTCAGCGACCGTGAGAGCCAAGCCGCTGTCTGGAGAATGAGAGTCGGCGGCAGAAAACTTTGAAAAGAATATCACGGCGGAGAAAAACAGCTGCGCGGCTGAACTTCCACCAGCAGCCCGAGGGGACCGGGAGGAGGAGTCAACAGGTCCCAGGTATTACCATCCACTTGTCATTGAAGGCTTGTCAACATTTGACAGCATGCGTCCACCTCTGAGCCTCCACGGGAGGCTAACCGGGTATAAAAACGGTCGCCCTTTCACCTGGAGGATTTTGAATGCGTCATGCATGGCCACGGTCATCATGACAGGATTTTTTTTTTAATTAAACGCTGCTCATTGTCAGGAAGGGGCTGAATAACATGCAGTACTAAACTCCTTTCTAAGTTCACGTTGACATTGTTATAAAGAAACGATAACGTGTCTGTCCGAGCGACGCTAAATCAGTGGATACGACGGTTGTTAGAGCAGCTAGCATGCAAAGCTAACGCTCTCCGGTTCAGTGTAAGTTAGCTTGTAAAGACATTACTGTATTTCAGCGCTGACAGTTTCCTTGAGTCAATTTGCAGAGCCATTCTGTTAACCATCTCGCTTGTCACTTAAGAAAAGTGCCGATATGTGGAGTTAAAAACACGTCGTGCTGTCGGTCTTGTCTTTTGCAAACACTCCGTCAACAGCTAGTTTGTTTTTGCAGCGTCAGGACACAGGAATGTGGAAAAATATGTATTTTTTTCTCCCCCGCATTTGCATTTTTTTGGTCAGTATTGCTTCGTTGTGGGCTCCCCTGTACGCTTGAGGTTAACTTTGCTCGAGTGTTTAGTGGACTCTGCTGTTGATATCGATCATACCAGACCCCACGTCCTCTCCTCAGTGTGCGGTAAACGGATAAACAGACAGCTCAATGAGGGGCAACCACAGCCTGCATTCTTCTGATGTGCCCTAATACTGAGCTGAGCACTTGATGAGCCAAAACACACATGCATTCCTCTGTCTTTTTTTCCCTCCTTCTTCTTCTTTTTAAATCAAGCCTTCAAGTACCACTACAAGCTGACAGCTGATCTCCCCCAATTTGTTAACACCACCGATTAACCCCTGTCAAGATAATGTGGCAGTTTGAGGTGTCTGCATCTCTGCAAATTAAATGTCAGGACTGTGTTACAACATTTGAGTTACATACCCTGCAGCATCAAAAACCTGCAGTTGTAAAATGTTGTCTTGTAAAAGCACAGATGACAGTCTGCATGGAGCTTATTAACCTCCATTTAAAGCTGTGACAAGTCTTTTTTTAAATATTCCCTGTTTTTATTTGAGCAATCCGATCTGTACACTTCATGTATTTGGTTAATTGTTTGTTGATTGATTTTTATAATACTTCAATCTTAATGACATCTCCCTTCTCTTCTCCTGTGATACTGGCTGCAGACATGGCAGTGCAAAGAAGTGTTTTTTTTGTGTGGAAAGAAGATGCCCTTTTCTGTGACAACCTGTTACATTCAGAGCAAGATAGGCCATGTCACTGTGTGGGAGATTTGGTGTGTTTGAGGGTTTTCCCGCCCTGTCACCTACTTTCTTGGTGTGATTCACAGTTAAAATGTTGCGCCATCTCCAATAATTGGAAAGGTTGGGGCTAAATGCAGATTGTTTACCTGCCCACTAAACTGTCACATTTGATAAAGATTTCAGATGTCATGTCCCTCACTGAATTCTAAAAATATAATGATTGTGTGAAAGGTAAGGAAGAGCTGAAATCAATGGTTAGTAATTGACTAGTCGAGAAAAAAATTATAGGCAACTGTTTTGATGGTCAATTATGGTTTTGTTTTCTAAAATGGAAAATTGATTGGTGCTGGGAGATTTTGACAGGCATTTTTACACAATTTCATGACATTTTATAGTGAAAACCATGAAGAAAAAAAATCCACAGATTGATTGATAATGAAAATAATCTTTAATTGCACCTGTTGTGATCTGACAATTATAATCTATGCATTCATAAATAAATGTAACTTAGCGAGAGAGGTTTAGAGAAATTATGAAATAATTTTCATGCTGCCTCCTTGTAGAGCAGATATGAGTAAATAATAGTTTATTAGTTGATTACAATAATATATTCAAAAGTGAACAATCTTTTACTCAAGTGTGTTTTTCTAAACATTAAATTGCCCTGTGTTGTACGTGTAGTTGTGTTGCACAAGGCAGGATTTTTCTGTGATACTGTCAAATATCTCGCTGACACCCATCAACGGGAAGTTGCTTCTCCACTTGTGTGAACAATGCCAGTTTAAGGCCTCGCACGCTTTGGTTTCACATGGTACTAAATGTGTCATCATGGTGCAGGCAGTGGCAAACTCAGTGTGCCCGCTCACAATCAACCCCCACTCCCTTACCAGGGCCTTCTCCTTCCTCTGCAGATTGTAAAGTCAAGTGTGAGTGACACTGGAAGGGAATTTTTTGAGTCTTTGTTCTTCACAAACACAGTAGTAGTGAGTCAGTTTTCTTTGCCATGTTTGTTGACAGTTTTTCCCCCTCCTCACTTGTGGAATAAATTACTTTTAACAGATGAGAAAAAATTAGAATTGGTCACAATTTGGAGAATTTTTTTATTAGGCAGTTGGATTCAATAGATTTCTCCAAATTAAGATTTTCTTCACCTCTCGTTAGAGTAATGGTGTGAAACCAGAATTGACTTCACAGGTTGAATTTTCAAATTCCGGATGACCTATTTTCACATTGCATGGCACGCTAGATAGCAAGTGTTCCTTCCTCGTGTTACTATCAGGTGTGATAGATGGTGTCAACTGTACTGCTCAGTAGGTCATCGTATCATTGAATCATGCAAATAGTCTTGATCTCAGACACAAGATAGCATCATTCATATCATGTAAACCACCAAAAGTTTGAGGTGAAAGTGTGAATCAAGCAAGCAAGGGAGGAGGAAACATATTCAGACTTTTTTGAGATTTTAGAGATATGCTCAAGGCAACATTTGGCACAAGTCTAGCTTTCTCTGAAAAAGCCCTGGGTGTGTCGAGTGGTTTGGTTTGCTTAAATTTGGTCTGTAGTGGTCTGCACACAGTCCCGCCACAGCAGCTAGCTCCCCTGTTGCTGAAGAGCCAGGCTGACTCACGAGGCTGTGGCTGTGCAGCACAAACTCATCAGGCTCTGACAGATGAGACACGCTCCCCGCAATGGCAGGGCACCCTGGAGATGTCACCGAGCGCTTGCTTAACGGTAAACACCTCTAGCCAGTCCCACCCACATGCTGTCAGATTTTCAGTGCTAGTAGCTCTGTGTCTGGAGTAGGAAGTGAAAACCAAACTGCAGAGTTTTCCTCGCTCTGAGTAGGAAAAAACAATGGGTTTGGTTTTTCAGAATTAGTTTTGATGTTTAAATGTGTTCATTTCCAATTTGCCGAGGTTGCCATTAAGAATGGTTCCATTTGTCAACAAATATTTTTGGACAAATACAGAAATAATTTTATATACTGAAGCTACAAATGGAGTCCAGTGGAACTAAGCAGTGTATCTTTACACTAATAAAACCAGTCTTGACCTAAATGAAACAGGCCCGACTCTGTCAGAATAAGTAGAAATAAATTGGGATATTACAGTGGTTTGGCTGTAGTGCCCAATGACGTAGTCATTGCCTTAGGGACTGGGGCGAGTGTGGGAAAAACAGGAGAGAATAAGGGTGGGAGCCGATACCAGGAGAGTGTAGCTGAAGTCGAGTGGGATTTTTTTTGGGGGGGGGAGTGGAGATGCTGTGATGTTGAGATGTGGGAGCTCCACTCGCGTTGGCCGGCGGCAGTTCAAACAGTCCTGCTTGTGCATACTGATTCTCTTTTCTGCTGCTTTTCCACACCGCTCACTGGCCCAGCCTGGCCCTTGTCGGCCACGTGAGGGTTAAATCTCCCCCTCTTTTACACCGCCTCCTTTTATTTCTCTTTTTATGGCTTTGATGGTATTAAATAATCTTTACGTGTCAGAGTGCACAGCTCCCAGTGTTCATGTCGGGAGAACGAGAGAGCAATTAGGTCAGAGTGGTAGAATAACTTGGTTTCATCCCAGCCTTAAAGCGGCAGGGTACCTCGCTTCAACTCACTGTTTATATTCCCCTCAAACCTTCACAGCGAGATTTTCAAAGAGGTCCATGGGTTATCAAAGCACTCAGAGAAAGAACTTTGTATCTCTCCATTGTGTAGTCTCATGATAAAATGTCCCAGAATGGATCATCGGTTGTGATATTTTAGGTTCCTTGCTGCGTTAATTTGCCTGAAGAATCAGGCCACATTTGTCTCCTTTTTTCCTAATGAGGCTGAGCTAAAGACCCATATAGCCTATTATCCTGGTTATTGATCGGAAATGTGTTTCAAACAATAGACTGTTTTGGTAGACCTTGGAAATCATTGACATAGTTGTTGTACTGACTTAAAAAAAAAAATACAAGCAGATTACACACAACGGTATTATAAATAGAAAGCCATGTCTTTCTGTTTGACATGGTCTCACATGATCAGTGTTGTAATGTTTCCCATCGACTGTTGTCCCATGTTTGAGATTGCATTTCGACCATTTGGCATGTGAGTGTTCTGGCCCACGTCACAGCGTTTCATTGTCGCCATCACAGGGTTTCATACTATTTTCCACAGTCGTTTTGTACCTTGGCTTTTTACGAAAGTGTCTCTGCCCAGTCGGACAGTCCCCCGGCGTGACGGCTGACATTTCCAGTGAAAGGGCCCTATTGTTGGTTCTTAATCCCCCTCCACCCTCCTCTCCATAAAACAATGGTATCAATTGCTTCCACTGAGTACATCCACAGCTCTGAGTGAGAGACAGCCTGGCCTGGCCTGTTAGCCAGCCTGCCAGCCGTCCTAACAGGCAGCCAGGCTAACCTCTTCATTCCCAGTGATAGCTCTCCGTTCGAGTCCGCAGATGCCTGAAGAGGCTAATATTATCTCTGTAGCATGAGAACCAGCCCTTGATTGTGGCTGCAGTGCCACCTCGTAAATGCACAAATAATGGCCTGTGTATATATTTATTTTCCCAGGGAGACAGTGGAGGAGACCGGTGGCTTCGACACACCCCCATCCCCCACCTTCTTAATGAATGGTCTCCATTCTATTTTCCTTCATTTTCCCCAGGACACTGCCATTAACTTTGACAGATGATATGTTCTTTCACTGAAACAGTGATCCTGAGCACACTGTCACTGGAAATTGGATTCGCACACCCACCCCTTTGCTCCTCGTCTTTTCTCCATCTCTCCACCTCTGTCCGTCCTCCTTTTTCCTGTTGCTCTCTCGCAGTCTGCACTGGGGGACATGCTGTTAATATTCCTTTTTCAAGCTGCACTGTACAGCTGAGCTGCCAAGTTAACCCACTGCTGCTGTGAGTCAGACAGCTAGCCAGATAGCCGGTGTCACTTGCACAGATGTCTGACTTGCCAATGTGTCCTTACGCACTCCTAGATAATAGCAGCGCTGCTCAGTGCCAAGTGTGTGTGATATCGTGATGATATTACATTGGTTTTCATTTTTACTCTGTTGACATTGGTATAATTTTAATCCTTATCTCTTTTTTTGAAGGGCATTTGAGACTTAGATTATAGAATATTACAAAAAGATTGCCACACTGGACGGCTCCAGATAACAACAAGGATCTAATAACACTGTAGTGGTTCCCTATCAGCTGGACCGCTCTCCATCATACCACACTTCATCTAACTACTGTTATGAAGATGCTTGACAGTGTGTGACACTGCGTCAGTCCTCGTGGAGAGCATTACGTGAGTCTCCTGTGCAGTGGCCATGGCCAGTTTCAAAGCATTACACAAACCAAAAGTGTTTTACCACTGATTTCATTGGAATAAATCCTCTCTATTGTGTGTCCTGTGTGGGCGTACGTGATAGTTGACAGCGTATTACCCAGCTGCTGTGGGTGCAGCTGCTCGCACATTAGCTCAAGTTGCTCGGACACATTTATCAGTGTGAAGCGAACACCACAGCAGAGAGATAATGGTCCTGAACAAAGATGATACCGCTCTCGCCGCTGCTAGCTCCAGCAGCTAGCGCTTCGGAAGTGGTTCAGCTCATAGCATCATTATGGCGCTCCTCTGCTGCCTCGGCTTGCGCCCGCCAAGACAACGTAGCTAGTGAGCTGCTGCTACTTATTCTGTCTCCATAGGCTGTCATCACTGTGCAGCCACACTCAGTGAAGAGGCATCACACCAAATCACTGTCATGCTGAAATGTTGCACTACAGAGTCTGTTAGATGACTGGATTCCCGTGCTTGCAGCTGGAATAGTGGATGGCAAAAAAGCCAAAATTACCCCCAAAAAGCAGTGAGGCAAAAGATGATTACAGGCTACTCACATGTACTTACTGTATGTTCAGGTTTATAATACTCTAATTTACCTTCCATAATATGTTCCTGCGAAAGCTAATGAAATAGTTTTTGTTGTGTTGGTGGTTCAGCCATAAATACACTGCACAGCCTATACATGTATTTATGAGGGAAGAATCTCAGAAATGCACTGAGCAAACTAGGTTTCAGCCTGCAGATGGTTGTCAGCGAGAATGCATAACTCCCGGGTGTAAATGATACTCGTTCAGTCAGACAGTGAAACTGAGAGACACCATCAATAATGGCGTATCCTTTGATTGGTTTTGTACTTCATTTCATGTCAACATAATTTCCATTTTTCTTGGCTTTTTGTGTCGCAGTAATAATTCTGTAATATGGCGCACCAGGCAGCATATGGCTGCCATTTATGATCAACAGCCTCTGCAAAGAGGTGACTGGAATATGCAAATGGCTGCATGCTAATGGAATAGTAATGTAATGAAGTACGTTGTATATGGCCAATAATGAGCTGTGGTTATTGAGTGTTGATGGCTTCTTCTCAGTCAGCCTTTGTTGTTGCACAAGCTAGAGCTTTCTTGCTTGTACTTCATGGCTCACATACGCACCATCACCCAAAACACACACACACACACACACACACACACACACACACACACACACACACACACACAGACAGAGACTTAGACACATGGACATTACATTCTTATTGATTCATGGCATTGGGAGAAAAGCATATTGATAAATACCTGAAGTACTTGCCCATTGAAATTGTGAAACTAAATTGGGCAGAACTGAGACAGATGCAGCGCTGTAAATTAAACAAGCAATCTTCTCTGTTGGGTGACAGCACAATGGTGATTAGGGTTTCATGTGAGCTGCCCTACATTATTTATTGCTGTGCTGTGGGCTGCCTGCAGTTGAATAGACCCACAGTCCATTGACTGGGCACATTACGGGAGGCCGACTCGTAGCGAGAGGGGGTGTTAAAAATGGCTTTATTTCCTCTCGAGGAGGTCCATTTTCATCTAAATGAAGGTGGAAGCCCCAAGCGTGTTGTTTCCAGGCCCTGCGTGTGTGAAATGTGTTGACTGTGTTCCAGGAGGCTTCTCTGCACCGCTCTGCTCCGTGTTCCAGGGTGATTTCACAGAACCTCTCATTTGTACACATCAGCCAGTCCTAGTTTTCTCACTCACTGCCTACTCAACTTGGTGCCCACTGCCAATTCACATTTTAGTTGTTTTTTTGTACACTGTTGTAGGTAGGGATGTTCTAATCAAGTCTCTGCCATTCCCCAAATCTCATTTAATAATAAGTATCTTCTGATAGATTGTGTGATGTTAGTTTTTTCTACATAATCCAGTTTATAAAAAAGAAGATTCACTTTGTATTAATAAGGCACACCTAGCATCACTGCTTTCCTTTCATATTTACCTGTGCTAGTTTGTGGTCTGTTTTTATTTTTTTATGGTATCCATGGAAAGAAAAGTGTGCATCTCTCATTGGAGGATGGTTTGGACAGATTCTAGACATTTTCTCCTCATCCACAAAATGAACAAGACACTGAATTTCAAATGCAGTTTTCAGCAAAGAGTAGCACTCCAGAGATGTGGTCCACCTGCAGACTGGCCCTGAAATAGAGGCAAAGCAACCCGCTCTTAACCCAGAGCAGCTTTGCTTGCTTGGGGTGGAAAACATGAATTGAAACGGCCTGCTACTGTTAACTTGTTCACGCTGCCGAGTTGTTCACACACTTGCAACGAGATGCTGTGTGTTAAGAAATAGATTCCAGTGTTTAAAGGAGCCCAACGGGATTAAGATAAACAAGGGGTTGAAAATAGATTGAGCTTTATATAATGTATTAAAAAAAGCCATAATGGCCTCAATCTCCATCCTGTAGTTCACGTTGAGACATGATACATGATTTTTATTGTAACAGGAAATGTAAGGCTGTTGGAAAACTTCTACATCAATAACTGCTTGCTAACTGTGAACACAATTAGTGTTATGACTGATTTGCTTCTTAAATCAATAGCTATACTTATTAATACTAATGAGTTTATTATTGATATAAGTCTTTGGTAGAGATTATGTTAAGCCAAATATAGTGGAGGGAAAAACCAGAGCATTACAGTATGAAATTCTTAACACCAAAAAAAAAAAAAGAATAGTGAAAGTACCAAAGTAACTTATCTTGGGTGGTTTGTGTTGCTAACTTGTGACCCATTTTTAGTAACTTACATAAGTCTCCGGCAGCACAACACTGGCCTCAACAGAAGGGTCCGTGGCTCATTCAAAATCTAAGTGTGATATGGACTCAAAGATTGCATTGTGCAACCTCATAAACAGAGATATTGAAAAGGAAGTTATAGTCAAGTACATTCCTGAATGGCCCTCATAAGCGTACATCGTGTTTACACCAGCACTTCCGTCAACAACAGCAACATATTATAGAAGGATTGTAGGTATAAAAGGCCATCTACAGAAAATATAGCTGCTCTTGTCTGTTTCATATGAATGTGAATGTGGAGTAGAAGTGGAGGAAGACTCACTATACCAGTGCCTATTTGTCATGTCTGATAAAGACCTGTTATCGCTGCAGACATTTTGACACATCGTAGCATTAAAAGCACAGGTCTAATAAATAACATCAATAATGGCTGCATCCCATTTAGCTCCTCCAGTTCCAGTGCTTTGGTATTGTGCGTTATAACTCACCATTATTGCTTTCTGGGACACCTAAATGGAACTGCACCATTGTTAATGTTATTACTTCCACCTGGGCTTTTCCCCACTTTGACACTTTGAAATGACTGACCACCCCCCCCACCCCCCTCCCCAAAAAATCTGTTCAGACCTTGATTGTGATTTCCATGACTCTCATTGCTCCTTACGTCTTTTCTAAAAAAAACACCGTCCCGCCATCGCTCCCCCCAGCACAGAGGCCATCAGCGCGAATCAGCAGTAAACACGGCGGCGGTGGATGCAGGAATGTGAAAAATGGGGAGAAAACAGATTGCACAGCATTTGGAGCTCTGCCCATTGTCACACCTATGCACATGTGGAAAAAAAAAGAAAAGGCAGCCTCCTCGCCTGCTAACCCTTCCACAACATTATCGGATCGTCTAAATTGTCAAATCATTGAGTCCAGGCCTTTTTTTTCCTTTTTAACCATTCGGGTCAGCTTCATGAAACAGCAGCGTTACAGTGGTGATAATAGGATGTATAATGTTTGATCAGCTTGTAGTGTTTTTGCAAGTCATCTGCTGGCTTAGTTACAAAGTGAAAACAGGTGTGCATTGTTGCAGCATGTGAGCACGGAGCGAGCGAGCAAGAAGTTGACGGATGGGTGAAATGATTGTAAAGGCAAATTTCATTTACACGTGTATTTAGACTTTTGTATTGTTTTTGACTGTTATTGTACAGTGTTTACATGATTTCCTGTATTTCACTCACCCCTTGCTGTGAGGCTGTGGGTTCAATTTGCTCGCTTCAGTTCAGTTTTAAGCTTTGTTGTTGATAATTCCTGGGACTGTATTTGTTTCTATTCTGTTATGATTTCTTTTGTGTAAACTAAAACAGAAAGTAGCTCAACTGTCAGATTTCCACGATGTTACAATAGTTGGGTGATGCAGACGCCTCCTGTCCAAATGCCTAGAAGGAGATTTTAACCGCATTGGGGCTGTTGAGGCTCTCTAGAGGTTGGATTTGCAAGTGAAAACTATAAATCTTTGTGCGTTGGAGGTGTGGGCTATGAAAATGGGATGCCATCTCTAATTTGTTTGTCCATTTCACTTCAAGTGGCATCACTTTAGATTTTCTGCCCATGCACAAGTTTTGAAATTGCTAACAAGAAGGCCATGTTTGTTTTATCTGTGAAAGTAACTGTCGTCCCCGCTTTGATGGATGTTTGTTGCGTGAGTGTGTCCTAATTGTCTTTCTGCACAACAGCGTGTTTTCATTCTGGGTTGGCCTCTGGCCCAGGATGCCCACTCAAACTCTGGTCCACTTGTTCAGAGCAGTGAAACAATGCTGGGCTGCCATGCCTCTTCACAGAGCCACTGTCGGACAGTCCCCTGGGGGTGGGGTGTTTTCTGACAAGTCCATGCCAAATCTGGTCCCGGCACTCAATTGCCTCTTTGTCATTTCCTCCATGTGAATGTCAGTGCGGCTGAGCTGTGGCTCCATGGATTGCCTGTGTTCAGATACCTTGCATGGCTTTCATCAGGGGTAAGACAGAGCAGCTTGCTTCCCCCTCAACCACAACCGCAGCCCCTTCATCCTCCAACCATTGTTTCCCTATCGAATGAGACTTATTTTTTAGCCTCTCTCATGAAGCATGAAATACAAGCTTTTATATTGGCATTGGCAGGTATTTAAACTTCTGATCTGATCCAGGCCCTGCTCATTAAATCGTCAAAATGATTTAACGTTTCACTGCTGCCGCTGTGTGCCAGCATGGCATGTTTTTCCACTTAGGGATTCCAATATTTGTCTCTGTCATAAACACAGGGCATCTGGTTGCCAGTAGTGGGCCCAGCCTTCATTTAGACTTTGACATCGAAATGTGGCTGAATTCTTCAGAGTGAAGCTCCCTGGCTTCTCATTTAGCAGCTTGCCTAGGTATGATAAATGTTACTAATCACCTCTTGACCCCGAGAGGTCAAGCCTTTGCCCTCTTGCCCATCACCCTCCTCCTTCCTGCTGTCTTCTCTCTGTACCCTGTGGATAGCCTTTATCTTGTTCAGGCAATATTTTGTCCACCAACAGATACCAGGCAACACAACTATGCAGTTTCCTGGTTTGCAGTCAAGTGTGAGATTCCCCCCCCTTTGCAGATTTATCTTTCCAAAAATATCTGTTATGTGGCCTCTGAAATAAATGTATGTAGTGAATGTGATTAGATACAGAGAGCCAGAACAGATACACTCTCCCTTTCTGTGTTCTCAGCTTTAGTTGTGACCTCTGCAATTTTAATATCACAGCCAGTTTTAGGATTTTACTGAAGAGATAAGTAAGTAGAAGAATGTGTGGAGATTATCAGGGAAATAATCTTCTGTAAGAAATTAATTTGGATGAAATAGCAAGGACAGGGGGGCTGTGAGTGTGTACACACATACACATACACACACACACACACACACACACACACATCCACACACAGAATAGCTCTGCTGGATGAGGTTTCTGTTCTGCTGTTCCACTAGCAGTGTAAAGAATTACAGATGAGCTTTTGTTCTTTTGAAAATCCACTTGATAATTTCAGGTGCTGGCTCCTTGCCTGAACTAGTTGGATTTAAAAGACAAAAAAAAAAGTCCTTTCAGTACACAGCCCAGTGATACACAATTTACACAGCGGCCCACGTTTTCCCCCGTGAAACATCTGTTTGGAGCCGTAAGAATTGGGTGCTGAAAGTCAACCCTCAGAGTTGAAGAGTGCAGCACAGGTAGGAACAACGCCACTAGCACAATAATGGCACCAGTCTGATGCCAAGTTTTCTGGGTTCACAGATAGGCCCTCACCCCATCCTCATCCCTCCCTTCCCACCTAAGTGTTCCACATGAGACTGATTGAGCCATTTCGTATCGCTAAGCTGCGTGAAGAGTGCTACTTTTATAATGAAAGAATACTGCTAAATCAAGGCTTGACAAATCTACTTTCTCCATGTCCCCACATTGAGGGTTGGCGGATTAGGCTCTAATTTTAGTGCCACTTATCTCTTCAGCTGCTTTTAAGAATTAGTTCCAAATAACAAAAAAAAAAAGTGTGAAAAATGTGAAGGGTTTTTGGGGTTTGGATGGGGTGGGGCTGAGTAGGGTATTGTCAGGGAAGCGAGGCTGTGAAAAAGAGATTGTCTAGTGGCTTTGCAGGCCTTTGCATGAGAGTTCAAATTTGCATACAAATTTCCAAAAAAAAAAAAAAAAAAAAACGGTATTTGTGGCGGCCGGGCAGAAGGCAGTTGTTAAACGGAAATCTTGGAGGAATTTTTCAATCGCCATCGCTCCCACCGCGCTATGTCTCAAGCGGCTCCACTGAGATTACAAAGCCTGATGGAGTTTTCAAACAACTCAGACCATGAAAAATTTAGCACAACTTTTTTTTCACCTCTCACCGTCTACCCCGTCCCTCCCTGCCTCCCCTCCTTCTCTCTTTCTCTTTCGGCTTTCCATATCATTGATAAACTTAGATCCCGGGTGTTTGTGATCGAAGCTGAACGTGGAAGGGATGAGCTCTTAGAAAGCCACTGTGTGTTTGTTTCAACTGTCTAGTTTCTTGCTGACTTACTTGCAAGTCAGCAGTCAGTTTGTTACTTTTCTGGACGTGTTCTAATGTAGCTAAGACTTTGATATTTTAGACCCTTCCATCTCGCACGTGCTTGGCCACCGTGGCACGTCATCAATACAAAACAACCATCAATACCCCACTGGAGGCAGTTGCATTTAAAACAATGGAGGATGCGGCGCCGGTGTGCATTCAGCACTTTTCAATAGCCGTCAGCTTATTGATTCTCCTTCAAGGTCGGCATCAATTCCTCTCTCTGCCCCCTCTTTTCTGTTTGTGACAGCGGAGGGCAAATGTATGTTTAAAAAAAACTTGCTGTTCAATTGAGTTGGGAGGGGGGAGACCTATAAATGAAAAAAACCCATCATGGCAGTTTCCACTCACATTTGCTTCTCTTGGCGAGGAGCATTTGTCGTTGCGGGCAGTGTTTGGGTGTGATTATGTAATCCATCAGGTTATTACCATAAAGAAGGGGGGGGGGGCTGTCAAGGGGTTGGAAGGTAATGGCAGTGCTACTGATGATCATCGTCTAGCAACTGCCCAAGGGCAGGAATGTTTTGTGTGGCGATGTGTCCGACAGGTGGCTAGGAGACGCTAATTGATTAATGATCAGGGTGATATATGAGCCCCCGCGGCCAGCCTAAACATAAAGGCTCTGAGCACCGGTGTCGCCCTAAATCATTTCCAACCAGGCCAGTAAACCAAAAACAGCTCCTTCATTAGCATATGAAAGACCAATCGGGAGGGGGACTGTCCCTTCTAAGCCCTTTGTAGACCGCCTATTGTCAACATCCTGAGTCTGAATTAACAGGGTAGCATTTTATGCCAGATGAATAATGACAACAAAGATGGTTTTATAATAAGGGTCACTCAGCACTAATGAAAGATTAACATCACCACAAACTAAGCCTTTGATATTGTTTGGTTTTTTTTACTCCCTTTTCTGCCAGTGCATGACTCTGACAAGAGCAATGCCCGCCTAAATGTCTACTGTCTTACTTTATGAAATGTAAATTACTGTTATTCTACTACCGGACATAAAATATTGCTTCTCAACTCTAAGCTGAATGGAATTATAGTAACTATAACTCCTTATACCTAGAGGTGAGATCATTTACATACTTCTTTGCATAGGTGTTTTTACTCTGTTCATCATGGATCTGACACATTTTCCATTCAAGCAATGTCGGTTTCTTCTTGAATGATTGAACATTAGTGGAATTCACCTGCCCCCAGATGATCATATTTTGTACTTGGTGTTCCATATAACCTTGTCACAGTGGATTAGTCTCTCTCAATCTCCCTTGCACTTCCCCTCTCTCTCTCCGTCTCTTCCTCTCTGACTCTCCCTCTCTCTGGTTATTTACCATTCCACAGGGGGCCTTGCGTGACCCTCTTCATTGTTTTGTTTGGATGACTCTGAAGGACAATGGCAGTCTGGAGCCTTGGCCGGCACTCAGCGTGTGTGAATCTGCATCTTTCCATTGGGAGTGCTGTCCTCCGATGTCAAGAGAGGTTATGTGATCTATGTGTGACTGAAGGGGGTTTCCACCGCTGAGAGTCAGTGCCTGAAGGAGAGGGGTTTATATTGTGTGTGCGCGCGTGCACGAAGCCGCTGGAATTTTATAGAGCCGAGCGAGTTAAAACAACACATTGTGTCTGTTTGAATGTGAGCTCATGACTCTCGCCGCAGGGCTGCCAGTCCCATGTAACCACGCACTGAGAGACTGCTGGTACGCTCAATCACTTTTTAAAACATTTTTACTCATCGACAGTGGAGGGCTACCGCTGTCACAACGAGTCACTGAATGTCCCATGCCCGATGGATGATTACACTTTAAGACTGGATAGCCCCCCACTCATCAAACCTTTTTAACCATCACCACTTGAGCATCCCTGATGCTGATGCTGGGCTGTACATGGAGGATCAGGTGACCCTTTCCGTTTGGTGAGAATTAGGTCTTCTATTCCCATTTCAAAAGCAGATGGACTTGTTTGGCAAGGCTCCAGCAGGGAGGGCTCCCTTTTTCTGTGCGTGTGTGTGTGCATTATAGGTGAGTGTATGCAATGAGTTGCCTTCACCCCTTAGCAAGGATAAAGATGTGATTACCCCAGGCTACTCCTGTCCACTCGAATTAGTGTACATGCTCCCAGGACAACACATGCGTGCCCAATCCACACACATACGTACATGTGCACGTCATTTCATCCTACCTGCTCTTTTACTAAATGAGGCTGTTCTTGGTCAAGTGGACCAGCAAAAACACACCCTTTAAACACCCTTCAGATCCACAAACAGGAAGCGAGGGTGTACAGTGAGACAGGAAATGAGACGAGGAGTCATACAGGGGCTGGGCACAGGCCAGCTGATTGGCTGATTGTCAGCTCGTAATGGACACCGGAGGGACACATTAAAGTGTTCTCAGCTGGTGTGACAACCAGCAACTTATTACTAGAACTGTCACATGCAAAGCAATTCAACAGAGCCGCCGAATGAAGGCAAGACTTGCCTTTGAAGTGAATGTTATTATACATAGTTCAAATCCCATTTAAAGTCAGTAAATGTAAACTAAAGTCATGTCCCTGACATTGACTTTTAGTAGTATTTGATATTGTTGACCAATGCAAACAGGAGCCCAATAAAACAAATCTCATCATGCTGAATGTCTGTATCTCTATTAAAGAGGTCTGGATTACGTTGCATTATTCAGTATATTTTATTAAAATTGGGGGGGCGCAGAACATCTTACAATACCAGGTAGTATTTGTTGCACACATAATGCATTTGACTGCATATAAACAAAGTGTTCATAATGTATTTTCACGCCCAGTTGTGAATGGGTTTTGTGCTATTACACAATACAAATCTTACATATGTCTGCAATGCATAAATCCAGAGTTAATTTTAGGACTCAGATGATCTTGACAAGGAACACATGGCAGTCACGTGTCTTTTAATTTTTCTCTGCTCCTTTCTCACACACATGTAGCAGGAAGGTGAGTTTATTGCTGATGCATGTGAGCAATATTTGTTAGCACAGGAAACTGCAGAGCCTGTTGCATCCATCGGCCAAACACTTCATGTGAACTTTGGTACGTGATTCCTCATTAGCGTCGAATTGAGGATTGTACAGTGGCCAGTTGGAAGTGTGTGTGGCGTGCATATAAAACAGTCTTTGTAGTAAAGATGAATGCTTTATTTTTGTCAAAATGCTATAATTATATCTCTGCTGTCCGACTGTCCGCAGGAGCTTGTGATAACAAATTAGTGTGAAATTCATTTGATGCTTGTAAAATGGCACTACTTGGGCCTGGAGGAGGGGACTTTTTTTTTGTAGTGGTATCATGACCCTTCCAAAGAGCCGTCATTACCATGGCTGTCAGCAGAGCTCTGTCCTGATATAACTTTGCTGTTTTCTTTCTTAACTGAAATATAGAAACTTTCTTACTCACTGTGACAAGTGAAGTGAAATAAGCCCAGACAGACCACAGTTTCAAATGTCACTGGTTACTCTTGCTTTTGGGAAACCCTAGTCTGGTCTACAGTTTTACATTTTATAGGAGCTGAGGGATCCTGTAGTTAGTATAAGCTTTTAAAAAAAAGAAAAGAAGAGATGCTCTGTTTTCTCCTCAAAGAGAAAGACAGGGTAACCTCACTGGCTTTCAGTGCTTTTGACACACACCAATTTTCTATTCAAATATTATTGACCATGATTGTTCAGCTTTGGCATTTGTGTTGGATCTGTAAAATCCAACAAAGTGCCTTTTAACATGTGCAAACCACCATACTGTAATTTTCATCCTGTTGTTTTTGGTTAAAAAACAATCCCGCGGAGCATTTTCCATGCTCTCTGCCTCACAAAGGTGGCGTTTATCAGGTTTCCTAAGTGACATGTGACTCTTTCAATTTAGATCTGTAACCAGACGTATCGGTAAACACTTGGTATTTTAGCAACATGGCCAAACAAAAGGGTATTGTTCACATACTCGCTCTTAACCAGTGTTGCTAGATCCACGTCTGCGGCGGCCATTCATCTGTGCAGCATCGGCCTAGCTGTCCTTCTATGAAGTGATGACACGCCACTTTAGATTTGTCTCTGTCTTGGCAATGAAGGCGCCTCTGTGTCCCTATTTGTGCATCAGGCTAAGGGGATTTCTAGGCCGCCACCTGATTCACATTGCTGTAATTGAGTTGTGGCCATAAGCACTACTGTGCCTGCCTAGGCCCTAGGTAATTCACACACCACAAAAGCACTGTTTTACTCCACTTTTCACATGATGTCTGGGGTACAAATGTAGCGAGTGAGAAAGTCCAATCTATTGGAAAAGGGCGGGGAGATTACAGGGAGTATGAGAGTGAAGGAAGGAAAAAGAGTGTAAGAGTTTTCTTGTAGTGAAGCAGTTCTGCGCCAGAGAGGCTAGGGAGTCACTGAGTCTGCAGCACGTGGATAAGGACCACAAAGCTCTTGGTTTCAAATATCTTTTTCTCTCTTTCTTCCTCTCTCCTCAGAGCTTAGGAGCTGCAATCGATTCAAGGGGAGATTTCCTTGGCCAAGGACAGGGAGATTGACGTTTTTGGGGTAAGCCCGAATTTGTCACTCCTGTCAACTCTGGATAATTGGACTTCTACACACACTTGTGTCTGTGGGTACCAAACGCCATCTTGCTCTCTATACAATAGCATTGTTCCTCGACATGTGACTGCCATGTCGGTTTTGTGGTCGCACTAAATGTGTATTTCGAGTCTTTTGTCTGTGCCCCCCCCCCCCCCCCCCCCCACCCCCCGTCATATGTTTTACTCTTTTCACAGCCATTGCAAAGGTCACTGTTTCTGCACAGCCAGGCATCTTTTCAAACCTGTGGAATCATTTTCACACACGCATACATATACACACTGTATCGTTTAGAGGAGGTGCTGTATCTTGTGGTCTGCATGCCGCCAGTGGTAGGATCAAGTCTAATCCTGGGTCTGTTGCATCAGAGCTGGAGCTGGCAGCAGGGAGCTTTGCTCCATCATGTTAAAGTGACAAAGACCAAACAGAAACAGCCATTCATCATTAGTTACTGGCTAGAAGAACCTAAACCATCACTGAACTGATTTATCAGGCCTGATTTATCTCCCTTGTATCCACTGAAAGAAATAATAGTAATGTACTATTCATTTTTTTCTGTCATTTCTCATAATTTCAGCTCATCCTGTTTTGGCAGAATTTTGCTGTATTAATGACCAACAGGGAGGAACTGAATTGTAGGCCTGTGGACTGATGCTCCTTCAGTCCTGTCCCATTCCATTTTGTACCAGCTTGTATTTTCCTCTCCTGTTCTGTCACTTCATGTCTTGTCCTGTACCATCCTGTTGTGTCCTTTCTGTTCTTTCCTGGACCTGTGGCAAGGTGATCTCTACCCCTAGACAAACATCTCCCCCATACCAGTCTCCAAGCAAAAGCAAATACAGTGAAATGGTATCCAGAAGAACACTGTGTCACCTCCTGTATTGGGTGCCCACACCAGAGGGTGTGTGTTTTTCATGCACAAACACATATTCACACCCACAGGAGATGTCCATGTGTTGTAACTGGGGATGACAAGCGGTCTGGCAGGCGCTTCTATGCTCGCAACCAGTTTGGCACATTGGTTGCCTGATGGACAAGACTAAGCCTGGCACTTCAGTCTTAAACTTTGAGTTTCTCTCCCCTCTTTTGTCTTTCCTCATCCATTGATTTGTTTTCTTGGGGAAAGTGATCCCACTGTGTTGTCTTAGCTTTTGTGAGGTTAGAAACTGGTGAAGGCAGCCAGAAAACCATGTAGGAATTAAAGTAGGTCAGTTTTCGATTCAGTTGGCTTTTCCTTTAGTTGTTTAGAGAGCATAAAACCTTATTCACTTCATCTGTTCATAATGATACGTCACACTTTTTGGAAATCATATAATTATTCCATTAGCTGCCTCATTTACTCATGGCTGTTTTATTTTGTGATCTGGCAGAATGTACATCCAGTACTTGCATGCAATCCTTTCCATTTTCTCTCCTTCTCCCGCTCACTCTGTCACTGAGTTAGCAGGTTTCGTATTTTCATCTCCACATAAAGCGGTTTTTAACCCCCCCCTCCCCGTCATAATTTAGATCCAGTCTCATAAGTGGGTTGGGAAGCAGCCCCAGCAGTTGATGTGGAACACATGCCTTTAATGATTCACACTCTGTGTGCGGTAGGTCGTGGTGGCTGCCGAGCCTGCTGCCTCTCCCTCTGTCTAGAATGGGAGTCCTGTGTTTTTTTGTTTTTTTTCAGTTGTGTTTTTTTTCTAAACTCCTCTCCACACATGGAAACTTGAGGGAAGTTAAAATGTGTTGTTTATGCACAGTTGTTCCCGTGCAATGACGCTTCTTATTCTCTTCTAAAGCTAGACAGAGTTTAATAATCAGCCCTCAACACTTTTGTTGTTTAGCCAGACTTGTTTTTGTTCCCGTCCTGCCACCATCCTACAGCAGGTTTCCTACTTCATTTTTAGCTGTCCCTTTGACACATTAATGCTGCTCCGACATTTGTTTTTCATGTTCTTGCATTGTACTGAATTTGAATGTAGTGTTTGCCGGATTTGTGCTTCAAATAATGACTTTTCACTACTTCCACATTCTCATCAACTGATTTGATTTGTTACATTTGCCAATAAACCCAACATTTGGTGGGTTCTAGTTGAGTGAACTACTTCAAGCTCAGTTGATATTTTGTGCTGCTGAGCTCATTTATTGTAATGCATTTGAATAACAAGATGTTCTGTGGCATCTTACTTCCTCACCATCAGCAGAATAGCAGAAGTGGGCAACTAGCAGCGCTGCTCAATTAATTTGAGTTTTTTTCGTTGGGAGTCTGCACTCCACCCGCAGTGCAAAAATGGAAAAGTTTGACATGTCACATTAAAGGAACTGGAGCCTTCCCCACCGTGCATTCATTCACTCAGCCGCTGGCATACCTTTCATTGTGTGAATAACAGGGACTTTCTTGCTGTACAGTCAAAGAGCAGTGAAATGTGCCAGCACGTGACAGGGAGTGGGCGCTGTCCCGCCATCCAAGCTGACATAAATTGCTTCCTGTTTTTGCTTTCACCCCGCCCCTCCTCCCCTTCCCTCAAAACCCCAGCCTATGTCTTTCCATCCACGCTTCCATCTTTTGTTCTTCCCCTTTCGTCTCTCTATCTCTTCCTCTGTCTCGCCATCCTGGGTCCCACGCCCCTTCGTGTGGCCTCGTCTGACCTTTCCTTCCTCCGCTCACTCACACATTCGCACATTTGTCTATCTCTTAACACGCACGCTGACTGGACATCACACATATACACGCATGGTATGAAGACAAACGGCACACGTCCTTGAAATAACTGCGAGCGAACGACTCTTTCCTTTTACTGCACAGAAACAACCTTGTGTGTGGCCGCAGCAATCAAGAGACGAACGCACTTGTTGACCTTGCTTGACAGTGGGGCCGCATATATTGAAGATGACTCAAGACATTACATCTATATGCCAGGCTGAGGCATTGTATCAGCGTGCAAAAGCGAGCCAGTCATTGCTGTGCTGGCAGTAACGGATCGCATTTTGTCATGATTCGAGGGAATGTTTGTGTGTGTTATTGGAAGTCAGAGTGCTTTGCTCTTTTGCATTAGTGAGAGAGTAATTTAGATTTAGCTCTTTCCCCACAACTGCTTGACTTGATGCCCATGAGTTTACCAATCCTGTTAACTGTGTTTTTATGTGGTGGTGCTCAGTTTTTACAATACCCATAATCCACAACATAACAAAGTGCCACTCGTAAAGTGTTGCTTTAATGAAACTATGCCTTTGTGCTTTTTTATGTGCTGTGTTTTCAGTAAATTAGTATTAATTTGTTATAAGGGTAATAAATTAAGCTCTCTGTTATAACTTGTTTTGTAACGTTTGGTACCCTCAACTCTCGGTTTGGATCAACAGAGTGAGTGCTTCAAGTATGGAGTGTGTGAGAGAGAGGGCTGAAATTGATGACGAGACCTCCCTGGATTTGAGCGCTGCTACAAAGCACCACCCGATACTGTATGCAAAAAACCCCAGCCACTCTAGGCAAGAGGGCGTAGCTAACAGTACTGAGTAGTCTGCAGTTCCTCTTTGGGGCGCCTCCTGACAGGAACTTGGCAGCAAGGAAACGTAAACATATTCCCTGTGGTGGGCTGGCAGGCTGGGCGGCGCGGTTCCCCCCTGTTACCATACATGCACAGCGCAGCGCAGCGCGGCTCAGGCTAGCCCGTTCAGCCCAGCACCCGCAAGCTGTGAGAAATAGATCTTAAAGGGACAGGTGCCGCCTGTGCTTCTTAAAGGGGCACAGGCTCACTCTGCATCTGCAGTCTGTTTTCCTTGTAGGCGTCACAGTTGCATAGGCCGACATGATTGCTCTCCAATGTATTGTTTCAGAATGACAGTGATGTGTGTTACTTGTGGTGCGCTGACCTCTCTGAGGTTTCCAGCAACACCATTGAAACGTTGCCTAAGGGAGGGAAACTGCTGCCAGGGGTCCCAAAATGGTAGTTTGTGCTGAGGTAGCAAAAAGCTGTAGCGATGATGATGTAACGATGGAGGTTTGGGAGATGGGAATGAGGCCCTGCAATCCAGTATGGGAGAGAGAGAGAGGGTGTGGTTGGCCCACTAGTCACAATACACATACATTCTGCATGCACATGCTCACATGCACGTACAGTATTGCTACAACCAAAATACGCATGCATGCCTGCACACATGCTTATTTATATATACATGCACAAAGAGACTCTGCACTGGACTTTTCTCTTTTTCTTTCTCCTTCTTTCTCTCTCTTTTGCTCTCCAAACACAGTGGTGTATTGTGCAGTGTGACCTGGTCCCTGTCCAAAGGCAAAGAGAACCCAGATTGCTGAAACAGAGGGCCCACTACTAACAGGCCAGCCAGGCTGTAGTTGTTATAGCCTGCTATGGCCTTCCAAACCAAGAGGGACTGCTGGCTGAGCTTAGAAACTGTGTGTGTGTGTGTGTGTGTGTGTGTGTGTGTGCGTGTGCGTGTGCGTGTGCGCATGTACATTCTTTTTGATCAACTACAGAAGTGCTTTTTGGACAGCACTTGCAGGAGCCGACATGGCACCTCAGTGCAATTTCATAAGCACTGGTAAAGGCATTTGCCTGACTTTTAATAGCTCTTCGTCTCCACAACATCATCCAAAAGCACTATTTTCAACGACCCTTTAATGGCGGGTGGAGATGGGTCGCAGAAAAGAGGGCAAGGGCGAGCGGTGGGAGGAGACCCTTCTCACCAGGAGGATTAAATATACTACATAGTAAATATCTTTTTCAGGTTTTTTTTTCTTGGAGTGGTGATGGATGCAAGAGCCAGCTCACAGTCTGCCTCACTGGTTTCTGTCACCTTCATGATTGGTTCATCTGTGTGTACTTTCATGGGTTCAGCACTAGCATGTGTAGCATGTTTTTAATAGCCTAAATGCTCTCTATTTACATATGTTGAGTATATATTTTTGATAATGGATGCTTTTTAGATCCAATCAATATATAACATTTTAGGGTACACAGAAAAATCAACACATTATTACTACACAGCTAATCTAAATACAGGTTATGGTTGGCTCAAGCTGAATTCATTTCCTTAGGTGGAGGTAGCAGAAGGGTGGAGGGTGGAGGGAGGAGTGGAAGAAGAGAAGAGGGTGACAGAAAGTCTTAGGATCAAGCTGTTCCACTGACAGAGCACAGCATAGGCAGCTCTGGTGACACTGCAGCGCGCAGGAGGGAGGCAAGGAAAGAGAGAGAGAGTGAGAGAGAGAGTGAGAAATTGTGGAAGAAAGGGGAGGAGGAAATTGAGGAGAAGATAGCAACAAAAATGAGTTAGAGAGGCAGAGAGAATCTTCCCCCTCCACAGGAAGATTGTAGATAAGGACACTGAAAACAGGAGACTGAGAGAAGAAGACGAGGATGCGCACTTCTTATGTGGCAGCAGGTCTCTTGGGATGCCATTAGCCGGTGTGTGTGTATGCACGTCAACGAGCGGGCGAACGCAGAGTACGTGATGTTCTCCGTTTAACTAAAGCTCGTCTACCTACATTCATATGTCCTTGTTGTGTGTATGTGTGTTTGGCGCTCACGTGGAGTAAAACCTCTCACCAACGAGGTAAGAAAGACGGAATCGAAGGCCCCAGATGTATCTCCACTCCACCCCATACAGACACACACACACACACACACACACACACACACACACACACACACCATCTCTCCTAGGTCCCAGTAGGCACATCTCTGTAATGGCCCCCTATCGATCCTGAGGCCTCCTTGTCCACACTCAATGCCCATCGATCGGCACCTCGCAAAGAGTCTCAAAGGGCTGCTTCACATCCTGTGGCTCACCGTGTGGATAGTGTGTGCGGTGCGTGTATGTGTGTAAAAACAGCGCTTGCTTATATATAAGGAAAGGAACCTGTGTCTGCATGCTTGCCTTTGTGTATATACATTGTCGTGGGTGTCTGGAATGTGAGTCTCCATAACTTCCAGGTAACCTTCCTGTACATTAATGCAGCCGGAGACCTTCGGCGAAATTGCCCTGTTGCACCATGAAATGAAGGCCTTCCTCTCGTTAAATCATGAACCATGCAGGCCTCCACGTCTAAAACCTTGCAGCATAAAGACATAAACACCCAACATAAAAAGACTCACTCAACCACTCTGCAGTCTCCCACAAGACAGACAAGACAGAAAAAGAAGAAAAGACTCCCTCGCTTCCCATGTCGGAAAAAAAAGCCTGATTAATCAGTCAAGCCACATGAAAACTTTGCTTGTTATTGTTGCTGCTTGATTTATTAAAGGCCTGGATCTGGGTCAAGCATCCCCCCCTCCTCTCCGTCTCTCCTCTCTTCATTCTTTTTTACCCTCTCTGCCTTTTTTTCTCCACCTAAATAAGGGCCCACCCCCCACGTCTCTTCCCTTTGTCTCTCATCTGGTTTTCTGTTTTTGTTAAAGGACAGTTGATTAATGGTGCCACAGACAAAGCCTGCAGTCTGCTCTCAGCCCGGGCTCAGATAGGGCTCCGCTCTAGGTAAACCAAAACACATGTGCTCTGGACAGCCATTGGGAACCCCTCAGGAAAGAGAATGAGAAAGAGAGAAGAAATTAACGACGGTAGTCGCTGATGTATTATATACATTGATATAGGGTCCTTCCTGCACTGGAAAATGTGCAGAATAGGAGAAAGAGGAAGGATGGAGGAGTTGTATATAATATGTACAGAGCTGGGCAGACATGCTCAGGGTGTGGGCATTTATATTGCCTGTGGTGACCTAAAATGTATTCCTCTATGTGTTTAATATAAGGTTTTCATTCTGGTCCATTCTCATTTTGCCCCTCACAGTGTGAATTGCACATATTTACTGATATCAAAGCAGAGTATTAGAGACACCTGAATATTGTTGTTTGCCTGCAGGCTCCACTGGAATGAGTCTTTGAGATTATTGTCGGAGAAAATTGCCTTATTGAATGATAAAGGAGCATATTATCTCTGTGACTACACTGAGAGCTTTGTTGTCAAGTGTCTTCATAATGGTAGGGCTTGACACTCATGTCATATTTATCCACTACACACTTGTGTGTGCATTTATTTATGTTTTTATGCAGCCTTGACATGGTCTAATTGGCTGTGCTTGCTGCCCAAGGTAAACATGTCTTCTCAGAAATTATTACCCAGAAGTTATATTGGCTAATAACAATTATGTGTTCAGTTATGCTATATGGCATTAACCTACCGAACCATTCAACTCTGTTTCAATTCAGAGTCAAACCCCTTCATGTCACAACAAGCACATAAAGACAGAATGTTGAATGTATTGTTTGTACAGAGATGAAGTGGTGAGTGGTGACCTGTCCTTTATTATGCGTCTTCTCTCTTAATGTGGACAGTAGATGTGTGTAGACATGATGATAGTGTATAACTCAGTGTACATTCACCATAGACTGTAAGAAAATAATGGTTGTAGCCACCATGACGTCAACCACTGGTTTGTGGACTCCTGTTTTGAAGCCTTGAGTATGGCTTTTTGACTGTCGCCCACACAGACTTTTGGAGCCAGAAGTGACCATATTTGGATAAGAGTATGGATCTGATCCTAATGCTAGCTGCTAGCTTTGGTAGCACGGTGCATTTACAGTCTATGGGTAACTATGGTATTGCCAATGATAATTTTTGGCAAGTGAAAAACAGAGTTAAAGACATTAAAATAAAGTGTAAGTGTAAGTGAAAAACTGAACATCTGACTCCTTAGATTGTCTTTGAGTGCAACTACTTGAACAAGATTTTTTGCAACCAAAATGTTAACTTTATTAAGCTGAAAACAAACTGAAATAGCAACGACTACAGCTATACTGATATCTGTGTGAATCTGGGGTTACGCCTTGATTAGGTTACCTAACCAACAATTGTCGCCATAATTTACAAAATTAACATCATGCTGTATTGAAAAGGACTTGAAACTTGTGATTGAGACTCTAAACTTATTAGGAAACTGTTTACTGAGGCAATGAATTGTGTGAGAAGTGAGAAGATAATTTTCTCATAGACTTTCTTACAATTTTCTATGACTTTTTTTGGAGCCAGTGGAGTCACCCCGTTGGCCATTAGAGAAAGTGCAGGTTTTAATGACTTTCCCACTGGCTTCAGTTTGAGGCATTTTTGCATTTATAACATGCCAGTGTTATTTATAACATGCCAATTATGTCTTCAAATTGTTTGTTTTGTTCAGCTAACTTGACAACCCGTAGAGGTTTCAGTTTACAATTAAATAAAATGGATATTAGAAGGAAACAAGATGCAATTGGCAAGGTGAAACTAGAGAATTTGATATTTGTAGTTAAGTGATTGACATTATTTCCTTTGTCAATCAACACCAGATGAGCATCAGTATCATTGTTTGCTCTTTAATGGGAATGTCCCTTCTCCCTCTCAACCTGCATATACATAGTGTTAAACTAACAGTGCCACCACCCAACCTGCACTTTATGGGCCAAACTAAGCAGGGATTGAGTGTTTGTTGGGAGGCAGAGGGCCAGGAGGAGACTTGCTGGTCAGCAGGGTCACATCCAACAGAAACACCACCGGCAGTTTGTGAAATCTTGCACACCCAGAGGAAGGACGCAGCTCTCCTGACGAGTCTGTTGCAGTCATCCACTGCCTCTCACCCAGACAATATGTGCCTGCCAGCTTCCTGTCTTTACCCAGCTCACCCACTTGACGATCCCAACGCCTTCCTCTGGTTCTATGAGGGATTAGCAGTGGCATGTGGACAGCTGAAAGATGAAGCAGGCAGAGAGCAGCCAAGCAGTGATTGTATCCCTCAAGCTACAATGCAGAGCTAGCAGAAACCCATTCTCAATCTCCTCTGTCTCATTGTTGGTGTGGACTCATAGCAGAGAGGTGCTGGTTAAACTGATGACCCATACACTTTCAGTACAGCTATCCTGCAGGAATGGTCAAATAGTTTCCGTGCAATGCCTCTCCTCTGATTAGGCGTAGTTGTTCTGTCTCCTATCGTTCAAATCCCTGAATGTTTGACACAGATTGGTATGATTTCAAAGGCTGATGAGATAATGCACAGGGGACTGTTCACAATAGGCAGGGTGATTGGGATTCGCTGTGAACTGGGACTGAGGTGGGTGCGTTCCTCTTAAAATAAAGGGGGCTGCATTGCCTGGAGGCCTCAAGCAGTCCAGGAGCAGTTTTTCCAATTCTGCACATGAGGAGTGGAATGAACCGCAGCGATCGCTTATATTTCCTTCTCGGTGCCATACTGACAGAAGGAAAAAATGTGTCCCACGCCCCAGCTCCATATGCAATAAACTTGTGGTCAAAAAATCAGCTGTGTGTAGAAACCAAATGAATCAAAATGCATTCGAGTGTGCAAAACATGTTTGCCCCTTTATGTCTTGTTCTACTTTATGTGGTCATCACCCCATTGAAGTACTCCATGTGTTTTATGTCTCCATTAAATGCAAGACTGACATTGTCATTGAGCAGTACGCGGGACAAAGGACAGACAGAAGTGTGCGGTGAATCCAAAATTCAGCACACAGCCCCGCAGTCTTTTCCTCAGTAACTCCAGCCATGTTCATGCTACTGGTATATGTGACATGTCACTTGTTGACATGCTAACCCTCTGTTGGGCCTAAATACTGTAGTCCAAACATGCATGGTTGTCTGCTCTGATGAGCACAGAGTCAAGTGGCTCATCTTCACTTTATTAGACTCAGTGCCTGTTAATAATTCATGCCCCGCTTTCCCCAGAAGCAAAACCAAAGGCTCAGCTGCGCCTGTCTGCCCGTATTCGTTGTCACTGGACATTTAAGCCTTTTTTCATTTCGGACTATGAGTTATTTACTCACTTATCCCTCCACCACCACCAACCCCCACCCTGCAATGTGCACCTGCCTGGATGAGCAGATGATGCTATGCTTCCAGCGGCAGAGGTAGAGCAGTGTTGGCACAGATATATATATATATATATATATATATATATATATATATATATATATATATATATATATTTTTATTGTTGTTGTTTTTTTCAACATTACACTCCTCCTTCACTGTTACTCAAACTTGATGTGTACCTAGTACCCAGTGTACTCTTTCTTTCTCCATCTATCTCCAGGGAGTGCCTGTTCTCTTTATTTAATTTTTTTCTTCCTGCTCATCATCTCTCGTTGCACTACGGTGTCAGATTTAGTTATGTATGCACCCCATGTCTTTGATCCCCCCTGCACTCCTATGTTATGTACATTGCGTAACCACCTGCTGCTAAGCCTAGAGGTGTACCTCAACTCTCTCTCTTTCTCTCTCTCATCATTCTTCTTTTTCTGCCCCCAACCCCCACCCTCGCCTTCCCGATCTTCCTCTCCCTTCTTTGGCAGCAATCCAGGTCATCACTCCTTTCTTCCAAGCCAAAACCTTGAAAGTTGGAGCAGTTGGTCTCCTTGCTGCTTGTAGTTGTTGCCTCCATATTTGTCTTTTTCTACTCCATTCTTGCTATCGTTCCACTCCTTTATTTCCCTATCCCTTTCCCTCCTCTACTCCTCTCCTTGCCTCCTGCTCTCCACTCTCCCAGTAGTCTCATTAGACATGAAGGAGGCTGTCTGGTGTGTGTGTATGTGTGTGTGTTCTCTTAGGCAAAGTCTCACTTGACTGAGCATGCCACTTGCACTAGCGGGGGCCTGGACTCCATTATTACCGCAAAGCTGTCACAAACAGTGTATAAAGTAGCCTCCTGTTGCCGAGGTGTGGGTGAACACAGGACAGTCTCTTAACAACAGCGGCTACCACTGTTCACCATATCCTTACTTTACAGTGAAGCTGTAGAAACCAACGTACATCTACACAGATGTATAGAAAATATAATCAGAAATGTCAGAAATATATGCATGGATGACATGGGTACAGTTGTGTCAGCACAGGCTGCTCCTGACCTGACACCCCAAACCAAATACCAAGCACATCTGTCTCTTCTCTATAATGACACCCCACCTATGTGGTCCAACCTGTGGGATGTCTGATACCCCTCTGTCTTCCTTTCTACTGAGTGAGTTAGTGATCATGTGTGTGTTTGTGTGTGTGTGTGAGTGTGCTCACCACTATTTTGCTAGTGTCCAGTTACAGGGATGGGGCCGTGTGCAGGAATGGGCCCCCTCTGCTGCCTCACTGTCAAGCCTGACCCCGACAGGTCAGCGTCCATTACCACATGAAACCTAAATGTCAAGCATGGCCCGCATGGCCCCCCCGCTATAGCCATTTGTCTTTCTCTGTGGGTCAGTCGGCCCAGACACACACACACACACACACTGCCAGACGTGCACAAACATCCTCCACAATAACGAAATGTCCATTATCTTAATGATTAGAGGATGTATGGATGTATTTGAATATGCACTCAGCATGTTGCATTTAAGGATTAATGAACAGCAACAGGGGATCCGTCTGTCAATATTAATTTCATCCAACAAGTTTGACACCATCAGTGCTACTGATTGACTGGACCCAACTGTTAGCCAACAGTTGTGTAGCTTTAGCTCATCTGTGAGTGGACTGACTGACCCTTGTTGTTTGTTATGACCACACAGTCATTAGATGGACACAGAAAGAGTCATACTGTAGATGTGGTGCTCTTGTTCACTTTGAAAAAGGCACTTTCAAAAAGTGCCTGCGTTTTTTTTTCTGTCTGACAGTTAAACACAATTTGTCCTTGTGAAGCATTAAAGAGAAAAAAGACAACCTTTACATTCCTCTCCAGCTTTCAACAATCTCCTTTGCCTCTTGACCTTTATGATCACATCGTGAGAACGATCCCTGAAGTTTCACCTACTTAAACATTTACCCTGTTTGAAGTTTTCTTTTTAAACCTTTATTTATTCATTAAAGTTTCACTAAGAGGAAGCCTCTCTTTTGCAGGAACACCCTGATCACATTCACAAATGGTCACACATTCACACCTTTAAGCTTCCCAGTACAACCCCAGTCTGGTCAGCCATTGGAGAGTTAAAGGCCTTGCTCAAGGGCATGTCAGTGGCGGTAATAAGGGAGGACGCAGTTGCCTTTGAGACTATAAAGCATAAATAAGTCCTCGTCACTCCTCTCTCCACCAGCATTTTCCCTCCTGTGTTAAACAACCTGAACTGCTGTACAGTGATGAGCCCCAGCAGCCATTATCAGAAAGCATACCGGCCAACTCCATCACTTGTTCCCCACATTACTGAGCAACGACCATCCATTTTAATAGATAAAGGACAGTGGGGACCATGCATCTGCGAGTGTGTCTTATGAAAGCTACACGCACACACACATACACATATATAAACACACAAGTTGTTTACAGGAAGCTGTCAGCCATGTGTCCTTATGATAAATAAACAGGGAAGCGTCTCCTTTTTAATGATGGCATATACGGGCCTGCGCGCCGAGTATTGACGGAAAGATTGAAAGCATTCTCAAGGGCCTTTCCAACATGACACATGGCTCTCACTCTGTATTTTTTCTCTCCTGTCCTTCACCCCCCCCTCCAGCCCACCCCCTCCTCCCCCAACCACATCCCAACACATCCCACCACCATCTCCCACCCCTCTCAGCTCTCCTTTTATTTATCTTAGACGGTGGCTTGTGCATGGGGTTTGTCGACATGAGAGATGCCATAAACACATTTATCAAAGGGGGAGGCTGCCAATAGGGAAAACATCAGTAACAATGAATGAAAATAATGCGATAATAAAAACGGAGGGAATCGCATAATAATGAGAAAAGAAAGGAATGAGAACCTAGTACCTTGGGGATAGCAGAGGGGCCTCCAATAGGAAACAGGTTGTTCTGGAGTTTTCACAAACCTGAAGCTCCACCACCTGCATTAACAGTCTGCCCGCGTGGTGCAGGCGGTGCTGTATGGTAGGATGTTTCATTGTCTATGCTTTCTCCATCTCTCTGTCTCTCTCCTCTTCTCCATCCTATTCGCACAGTGGTGAGTGGTGAGTGTATTCAGACACTGGAAAGCTTCTTTTTTTTTTTTTTTTTTTTCAACCAAGTGTTGTTTCAGTTAGTCAACCGTTTGATGTCAGCTTCAATTGTTGTTCATAGGCCTCCGTGGGCCCAGATCACAAGCAGCATTTATTAATCTGCAGGTTCAGGCTCACAGCTGAGGGACTGCTACCAGCAGGTCCCCCCCCTCCCCACCCACCCCATATGCTTCTTTTTTTTTTGTGGTTTAACACTATATGCTGCGGCTGCCCCTCCTCCCCCTTTTATTGGACTATTAGCAATTGACCTACTTTATGAGTCTAAACTTAGCTGTGCTGTACCCAAGGCAAAGGAGTGAGTTGATGGTTTTCTGGTGGTGGTATTGGGGGGGGTGGGGGTGGGGGTGGGGGGGTCAGAGAGTTATCTATGCTTCACAAAGACACAGGGTTAATTGACGCTAGCTTGTGTCACTGTGCTGATTGCTCGCTTTTTTGCCTTGTTAGCTTTTTTTAAGCTGCTGTTTAACCCCATTATCTGATTACTTGTATATATGTAGGGTTAGTGAGTATTTTTTGTGAGTGTGTGTGTGTGTGTGTGTGAGTACTAGTTGCCTCACAAAGATGAAGAGCTCTCTCTTTACCTAAGGGGGATGGGGTTTGACAGTACTGTAGCACCCCCCCCCCCCCCCCCCCTCCATCCTTCTATCAAACCCTGCCGCCTGCCTCACCCACCATCCCCCCACTGCTGATAAATGTGTTTTTCTTAAAGGAAGGAGGTGGTTGGTTGAGAGGAGTCTCTTTTAATGTAGCTTTTTTTCTGTGTGTGTGTGCGTGTGTGTGCGTGTGTGTGTGTGTGTGTGCGTGCGTCTTGCTAATGCAGTGCAGGGCCGTGCAGCAGGGCTTCAGGCAGACTCGGAGGCAGGCCCGCAACCTCGACCCCAGCATCATTTGTTTGGACGAGGGCCGTCAGCGCCTGTCGCGCGGCCCATGATGAAGTGTCAGTCGGTAATTGTCCCCGCGAAGCATCCACATCTCAGGGGGTGATGGAGGTGGGGAGGTGGGGGTGTGTGTGTGGCGGGGGGGGGGGGGGGGGGAGCTGACAGAGAGAGAAATGACACCCTGGGTTCCTCCTATTCTCTCTCTCTCTTTCTCCCTCCCTCTCTCTCTCTCTTCCCCCCTTTCTCTTGGTTTTTCTCTCCAGTCTTCCTGCAGCTGCACCTCTGGCTCAGAGCAGCAGCCTCAGCTTGGGTCCAGTGGCAAAAAAAAAATGTGTGTTTGTGTCTCTCCTGTACGTTTGTGTGTGTGTACAAAGTTGCTCAGAGTCTTTCTCTGGCTCTGTGGATGCACATTATCAACAAACAGCATGTTTAAATCTTGCATATTGTTCTTTCTTTTTTATCCATCAACTACTCTTCCTCCTCCTACTCCTCATTCAATCTTCCATTATTTCTTTCTTCTATTCCCCACATACCAATTTTCTCTTGTGCCTTGTACTAAAATGGGATGCTTAAAGTCTCTTGAAACCTTTTTGGTCCAAACAGCAGCTGCCAGTTCTTGCCTCATCTTCCTTAAAATACATATATATATATATATATATTTTTTTTAGCCCCGGTCGTTTTGGTAATTAGATTTAGCGCTGGGCTTATATTGATCGAGCGATGTCTCTATGTAATGAAAAGCTTTTACAGGTCGCACGGCAGCTATTTATAGTGCGATCCATAATGCGTTGCCGTACGACGGAGGCCCTAATGCACATCGCCCAGGCTCCTGTGCATAAATCGCCAGCAGAGGTATGAAGTCAGAGCCCAATCTAAGTAGCTCCATGATGGAGGAGCAGGGGGGTCGAAATGAAAGATAAGAGAGGAGAAAAGAGACTTGGAGTAGAATCAAAGATTAAAGAACAGACAAAGGATCATGTGAAAGAGGAAAGGAAGAGAGAGAGGGAAAATATAAAAAAACAGCAAGGAGGAGAGAGGATCCAACATGGAGAGGACAAATAGAAGATTAATACTGGAAGGTGGGGAGGGCAGGAAATGGAGATGTGGCAAGCATATGAAGGAAACCACCTTGAGATATCAGCCCTTTATTTTTACAAGTTCCTCATTCCTCCATAAGACCCCCACCCCCAAATCACCACCTTTACAATGATGGCATGAAAACTATAATGCATGCTAGCGATAAGCTTCCTTCATAGACAAAGGACGAGAGGTGAGGAAGGAAGAATGGATATAAAAACAAAGCATGTGTCCAAAGAATGATGGGAAGGAAAAAAGAGGCAACAATGAAATATGGGGGAAGAAAACATGTAAAATAACCAGAACCAGAAGATGGAGTCTCCATTATTTTGGCATGCGGCCCTCAATGACACCCTAAGGACTGCAGGTGAATTAGGTGGGAGCAGATGGGAGGCCTCCACGTCCATGTCCCATTGCCTGCCTGTCTGTCTGTCTGTGTGTGTTTTTTGGCTGCAGGTGGAACCCAGCCTGCCACTCCTGCTGTCAAAATGAGGACCCCCCCTCCTCCTCCTCTCTCTCTCTCTCTCTCTCCATATATATATAATGGGACACTGGCCTGGGGTGCTGAACCAGCTCCCACTGGAGCGACACACAATCACACAGACACACACGCACATACACACACACACACACACACAGCATGAACACACTCCGATCCTACATTACACACACACTCCTGGATGCCCTTGCACATGGTGTGATACGCACACACCCTCAGAAAGGGAGAAGCGAAGGAAACCACAGCCCCCCCCAAATTATGCCCCAGTCTGTTAGATGATGAATCTGCTTGGTGATTAGTTAGTTGAGGAGGGAGGCGCACTGCTTAGGCCCTTTAATGGGCCATAATTTGGAAGATAACTGTATTGTCCTATCTCTCTTGACATTTAAATCTAATCAGACCCTGCTGGTTAGCACTGTGGTCCAAGACGCGGGAGCCTGGGAGGGATGAAAGGCAGCTAGCCGAGAGGAATAGCCCCATAGTGGGTTATTCATCCCTGTGGGCCCAGGCCAAGCAATTAGAGGCAAAGCCCAGGCAAACATATTATTTTCTGTATTTAAAAAAAATTTAGATTCTGTTTAACTGACAGCCAGTTTACAGGACTGTTGTAAATCCAGTAAGATAATAGCACAACAGATATATCCCTTCTCAATCCTTTCCTCCCCCCTTCCCCTTCCATACACACAAACATCACCAGGGAGCCACTCCAAGGCCTCTTCTCCACTCCTTATTAGCACAGATGAGATGCTCAGTTTGATTAACACTTCTCTTTCATCCTCTTCATTAGCAGAGGAAAGCTACCACAGCAGCCCCGGCCCATGAAAAGAGGGCATGAATTAGAATCCACTTATTCCATAGACTGCCACTAATTCCACACAATGGCAGTTAATGGTGGGGAGTAATAGGAAAAGGGTGTTTCTAATTGTTTCTTTGGATGGTGCAGTGTGCGCCGCCGCCGCAGCTGTTTCCGCACAGCGAAACAGGCCCGCTCAAATAGCCTGAACAAAGGCCAAGAGCCGGCGTTGGAGGGCCCGCGCGACTCTGTTCGATAGAGCTCACGAGCAATAAATGCGTGTAGACGAGCCAATTTCCTCTGGCGAAGCGTCCTGCGGAGTGCAGGAGTTGGGCCTCAGTCAATGAGAACCACCTGGTGCTGAGGGAAGTGATTAGGGTTGGCACCACAGTGAGCGAAGAGCTGTTTTGTTAAGGAGGATTGAGATGCGGGAAAAGCGGGGGGTTGGTTGGGGTCACCCGAGTTTTGCTTGTTGGAGAAATATTGACGTTGGGTTTTTGTCGGAGCAAGATCTGAGGCATGATGTTGTTTAGTTGGTGCTCAATTAGAGGGAATTATTTTGGTTGCAGCATGTGTTTTGCGTTTT